>NC_089800.1:10629583-10902083 GCF_029633855.1 Hoplias malabaricus
AATACGTACATTTTATGTACATACTTAAAAGTGCCAATTTCTACAACTGGTCTAACTTTCATGGCATCTGTAGCTGGGCTGGACAAGCTTTACAGGACACTGGCAAAACTCTATTCTCCATTCACCTCAACATATAACCAGTGTTCAAAAGCTACTTCTGTATTTGTACAGAGGGATAGAATTGCTCTGGTGTAGTACTTTTGATGGGTAACTAAGCTAATGTAGTTGTTTCCAACCCACAATATATTTGACAATATAGTTTATATTGTTTACAATATAAACATGGCTCATCTTGGCTGCACAGATTTTTTCCATGCTCTGTATATCTTCTGACCACCTCACAAAAGAAAGTCAAGAGGCTGCTAGACCTTTCCATTTAAAGTTGGTGTATGAAGGTAAAACATAGCCTACACTGATATTTGGTTATTTTAAGGTGGCCAGCAGTGTTGTGCACACCATTGTTACGTGTACACTTAAGTGTATTTGCAGACTGGGAGAGGTCGGAAAACAAAGCAGTATGCAAAAGCCTGCAGCAATCTTGCCACAGCGGCTCTGTCCGAGAGAGACACAGGAAGAAAAGCATGGAGAGCAGAAGACACTGTGCATGCCTGTGCTCCGGTGATCTGCAGACTACACCCAGTGGAGTTACACAAGGGAAACCGGATTAATGTACAGACCTCCTTCAAAACAACAGTTTATTATTAGAGAGAGATCTGAAGAAAGGAGAAAAGAACAAATGAGACTGACTGAAAAAAGTCTGTAAAGAAAAAAAGACTATCAGAGAAAGAAAAAAGAAAAATTTAGATATTACTATCTGCAGATCATGAGAGCACAGGATGCAAGTTTTAAACGAATGGCAAAACTTAAAAACAAGCAAAAATCAGTGGGAGAGAAACTCATCCGGATGATTTCATCACAGAGAGGAAAAATGCTGGTGGAGACCCATCAGAAAGCCAGAAAACCCCAGGTCAGACAGCCAGGGCTACAGCCGTCACTCAGAGACTCATTTACTGCTTAGAAGTGCCCAATTAAAGGCTAATTTACAAATGATAAAATAACTCAAAAAACAGGCATCTGTCTCTGCTGCGAGGTTCACAAAATCCTCAACATGTCTAACAATAGAGACATTTTAGTATCTATTAGTATCAACGAGTATCTTTTTAACGATACCAATAGAAACAGCCTAAAATCACTTCAATGCAAATCCAAAATATGCAACTTTTATAAAAACCTTCAGAACACTGCTTTTGATATGTCATGCAGCAACAATTGCAAATCAGAAATATTTTAACCTGAATCAAACATCATTAATGCAATTAAGCTCCGCCCACAAATGCCCTAATCCCTAGCTACTGTTGTTAGGTTGGACAAGCATTAGAGAACATCAGCAACAATCCCATTTGACCCAGTGACAAACCGTCAACTGATGTTTATTTTTTACACATGAAGTCTGTTCAAATGGATTACAGTTGTTTCTGTTGTATCACTGAGCTAAAGTTTTTTTTTGTTTTTTTTTCAGTGTTAATTAGTTACAAGTTTTTTGCCAGTGCTTTTAAAACTTCTCCAGTTTGGTAACAGTTGCTGGTAAATGACACATTTGTGGGCAGAGCTTGGATCTTTCATTAACCCAATAAACATAAATCTGTGCTGTGTTCATAACTTTAATCCCAACATGATCATGCTCTTATGAGTTACACCCCATATTTCTGGCCAGAATATGAAATGGTAAGGATAATTGCAGCAAGCAAAAAGAAGATCTAATAATCGCTTTCAGTTCCCGCATGCCACACTGGGCTGGTTTTAGGCCTCAATCTGATCCTATTAGATCTACAGCAAGAATGTGCTAAAATATTCGGTTAAGACTGGTCTCTGTTCTGCAAGAGGTGCTGAAGAGAGGTGCTGATTTTCTCAGAAATCAAAACCGTGGCAAAACAAGTCTTGGCTCCAACAGAATGTTTTTCTGACTTGACTGTAAACATGAGATTTTTAAAAAAGGTTTGCTAGGCTACATTTTTTTTGCTCTTTAAACTTTGCACAAAGAGCAGTAATTTGCAGCAAAGTGCAGTAAATCGTTTCTACTCATATCATTAATATGTTAAAGAAAAAACTAAACAGTCTAATCTTGATTACACTGCAAATGTGATTGTGAAATGCAAGAGTTTTGTTTTTTTTTTTGGAATGAAATAGCTTTACACTGTAATCCAAGCTTCATCCTGGGCTTGATCTGTTCTGATCTTTAAAGAATGCACTCATTTAGCCGGCCTGATGAATGTGCTCGGTGAAGCAAACTGCTGATGGCCTCATCATCATGCAGAACTACAGAAATCACGTGGATGCAACAATGACCAGCTCCTGTCTTCTCTGTCTGTAATGTGTCTCAGCTGACCACCAGCAGGTTTTAGAGCTCTCACTGAACACAGCAGTGGATTCATAAAAAGATATTTGTTGTTGATGCTAAAGCAACAGTAAAACCCATAGGCACCACTTTAACGTGGTCCAAATCAGGCCAATATCGATGGTCATACAACATTTGAGAATCATTCAACAGTGTTAAAGAAACACACTTGTGTACTACAGAGGCTATTAAATAGAGTTATTTGGCTTTTGTTTCCAATTCTAATTCTACCTTTCATCAAATTCTACATTATAAGAAGGTTTTTCTTTGTCTATAAACTTGAGAAAACTAAGATTATCTGACTCCTGAGGCTTTTGTGAAACTCCTGTGGAACTGGGAGGTGTTAAGACATGTTAAAAGTATGCAATAATACATTTTTTCATTTTGGCCAAAGTGTCCCTGTTAAATTCATACTGCAGCTTCAGCTCTGAGCTTTGAATTAGAGATGAATTTGTTGCTTAAACTGACAGTTATAGAGTCTTATTTTTAAGGAAAAGTGAAGCAAAAATGTAATGCTTGTGCATTTTGAAACAAAGATTTTTGCCATAAAATGTAGAACATATGTCTTTAAAACTACCAATCACAAGGGTTTCATAAATTCTCGATTCACTAACTATCACTAGGACGCGGCCACATCACAAAACTGAACCTCGGTGTAGACAATGGTTTCCAGTTGACGGCCAGAGAGTGACCTGGCGTTGCTGTTTCAGACCTAACTCCCTCATCCATCTGCTCACTGTCCCAGAGGTTATGCTCACCTGCCACTCGTTCGTCTGACTCTCGGTTCCCATCATCTGAGTATCGCGTGAAGTCCAGAGAGTCCAGTGTGCTAATACTGCCAGCCCGGTCTGGAAAAACAGAAAATATATCCCCAACTTATATTATTTTCTAGTTTACAACATATTATCCAGCATATGTGAAGGTTTGGGCACCTCTGTAAATAATACAACATAAAATATGATTTATTTGACAAAGTCTAGTGCACTCAGTCTTTCATGAAACAGACAGTAAGAGGTTCTTCTGCTTGCAGCGCAGCTCCTTTCTCCAGACATTTACATTTACTGATTATGACTCTGGAGTTCTCTTTTGGTTTCATCAGTCCACGGGACTTGTTTCCGAAACACATCTGGCTAGTCAAGATGTTCTCTATCATATTTCAAACATTTGGTTTTGTGAAGAGGGTGCAAGTAAGGTTTCCTTCTTATGACTCTTCCACAAAGGTTATGTTTGCGCAAGCAACACTGCACCCAGGAATGGCGCACTACAAGTCTTACTCAGCTAAACCTTCCTGCAGGTTTTTGGTATTTCTATGGGGGTTTGGATATGTCTCTCTTACAGAAGCAGTTCTCTCCAAGAGTTTTCCTTGTCTTCCAAACCGTACCTTCACTTCCACAGTTTCCATTGACAGCAGTTTCTTACCATTCTCAACCACAACCTAAAATGGAATATCTACCTACTACAATTTTCAGATCTTTAGACTGTTGTTTAGAGGAACTCATGGTTACAGAGTGCATAAACTGGATTCAGCAGATAGGTCCTAGTCACAGGTTGCTAAGAGCAGTAAAGGCTTACACATCCTAAATCTCACACGATGGGCTGAACCTGTTGCCATGGCAATGCCTTAGTCAGTCATGTGACTCCAGACCACCACATACCCGGAAATGATAACATGTAACCAGGCTTCTCTCGGCCAGGCTCCTTTTTTGTTGTTGCCATAGCAACATGAATGAACTGATGCAAACCAAATGCGACCTAAAAATGTCTTTGTTTATCTCTCTCTCTCTCTCTCTCTCTCTCTCTCTCTCTCTCTCTCTCTCTCTCTCTCTCGGAAAAGCAGACCTCACTGTCGCGTGTGAAGAGGGAGTCTAATTGTGAAAGTGACGAGTGGATGTAAATGATTATCTCAGCAGAGCGCTGATAAGAGAGAGGGCCGTGCACTTGCCCTTTAGGTGTGAGTAAGGCAAACTCTGGGTGTGACTGGAATAGCAATCTCTCTCCTGTCAGAAAGCAGCACGGAGCAATCTTCAATTCTGTGGAATGCAGAGCTGGTCAACACAAAAATGGCAAAAGATTTCTGCTGTAATTTTGAGTGTGACTTACAGTTCACAGATTCTGTAAATCCATTTACAGCAATGAAGGAAAACACTAAGAACAGATTTCCATCAAGTAGGCCACAGCAGACATGACAGAACAGTGCTAAATAAGTAGCTTGTGTAGATTGCGCTGTTACTGATTCACCCTGTGATTATTTTGACCATTAGAAGCCAACATTTTTAAGAAAAGCTCATAAAAATAAGCAATAAACACTACAAAAAAAGGCTAGCCTGAAAAATAATCCTTTCACTACTTTGTTGTTATCATGTCAAATCAATAACTCATTAGCATCACTCATTTTTATATATCATTAAAACATATTCACACTCTACAGGAATCAACCCTTTTAAATTTGAGGTTTTATGTTGTAGTCTTTGTAAAAACAAGCAGATCCATATTTAAAACAAAGTATATTTAATTAAAGGGTGTGAATAAGCCCTGTAAATCTCTAAACAAAATAAAAGTTCATCCACAGGGGTCCTGTGGTGATATTTAATAAGTCCCTGAACATGAAAATTAATCCTGCTCTTGTAACAGGGTTTTACTGTTGACAGAGAGATAACAGCCCACTGCAATATCAGCTAATCTTCCTGCTTCATTTGAATTTTACATCCAAAAATAGTAATTCAGCATCTCATTCGCACATCTATTTTTAGCTAAATAAACACACAAGAAAATATAAAAACACCAACTCAGCACTTGTAGAAACTGGTCTCTGCTTTAAAATGCTGAGTATGTAACATAGTGTCATGACATAATGTCCCTAGCTTAACCCCTGTCCCAGAACAGTTTTCTTAAGTTTCAAGCTGGCAGATATACAATTAATGCCAGAAATATGCTGGAATAGTCTTCTGGGTTCTTTTGACAGAAGGAGAATAATGCGAAATCATATTAAAGTCAAAACAAGTCTATTCCCAAGGCAAAATCAGTAAGCTGTGAACACATTATCTGACATGTCCTGTCTTAATCTGGCTTCTGGGAATTCAGCGTAGCAATTTTACTGTAACTGTCCTGTAACACGTCAAGCCTCTGAAGAAGAAAATAAAAGACTCATTTTAACCTCCCTTTACAATATATAGAACCATTTTGTGACAACTGGAACAGTGATGCACCGATCTAGAAGCTGGGGCTGATGCAGATATATATTTTTCCATGCACATATAAATACAAGGGTTGCAATTGTAAAAAGTTGCAGTACATCTAATAAATGTCAATATATCAACAGAGCATAACCTAAACATTCCGTCTCTCTGGAGTACAAAAAATATATATCCTGTATATCTATATTTACTATATACCCCTCTATCCAACGCTTGGCATTGTCCATAGACTTTTGGATATCATCACCCACCCCTGACCACGCCACCCGCACTAATCAACCACATTTAGAATAAAAGAAACAAAGTCTTGACTAATGTAACACTAGAGACTAAAAAAACTAAATGCAAATCTTTTGGTTCCACAGGTGGAGCTCAGCCTAGATTCAGACTCACAATCCACCTTCAGAAGAAATCTGTACCTGACTGTCTGCTCTACACAGAACAGTGTGATTCAAATTAAAACATATGAGAGAGATGGGGGGGGGGTCGGAGGCAGAAGGGGATGTGAGAGAGAGAGAGAGAGAGAGAGAGAGAGAGAGAGAGAGAGAGAGAGAGAGAGAGAGAGAGAAAGAGAGAGGGGGGGGGGGTCGGAGGCAGAAGGGGAGGTGAGAGAGAGAGAGAAAGAGAGAGAGAGAGAGAGAGAGAGAGAGAGAGAATGCTCCTGATGATGACCAGACAGCTGCTGCTCACACATGATCCAATTAGTTTGTGCATTATGCAGCAAATGGCACGTTCAGATGAGTTCAGCATCAGATCCTCAGCTCCTTCCAAAAATACTGCAGCTTTCACATGACTCTCACTGTCTCCAACACCTCCAACATCTTTCACAGCTCACGATTCTGCAGGAGAATCTCCCCGAGGAATAGAGAGTGTCAAGAATTTAAAAATGGCTCTTCTGAAGGTGGAGACTGAATACACAGAGTATAGAAATGATTACTAGTTGATTGAAACAATATTTACCTCAAGTATGCACTTGAATTCACAGGTATTACTACATGAATCGACTATAACACACAGTTAAATAAACCTTAATAGTATCAAGATACTGCCAGTAGTACAACATCAGTATAGCTATAGTAACTTTAATCAAATATTTAACGACAGGAACACAGGAAAGCTAATGAAACATTTGTAGAACTTAATTTTTTTGTTTGTCAAAACAAAAAGTGAAATTAAATTAAGTTTAAAATAAAATGTAAAGATCTCGTGAGCTGATATTTGTAAATTAAAGGCAAAAAACAATGAATAATGCCTTAAAAATATATTGATTATTTGGTGGTAAACAATGACTAACTTCTCCTTTAAGATCTCATAATGCACAAAGTGGTTTTCTAAAGAACTGAAAGTGAATTTTCTGAGATCAGAGAAGAGAGTCAGGCTGTGTTTGAGACAGAGTTTACGGGTTTGAGGCACCATTTATGGCCTTTTAAGAGGGCGTTTGAGGCAGCATTTGAGGCAGCGTTTCCTACTGCATGCTGCTGTAAAGATGTGACACAATAGACGAGTGGCTGAGCCATCTGCTCAGTTTCGGCATCCTGCCAGCCTCTGGGAAACTGGACCTGCATCGCTAAGAAAAAATAAATAAAGCAAACAACCCCCGCCATCCTCGGTACCTGCTCGGAGCACAAAGAGCCAATGAGGGCAATTATAACAGACAGACCAGCCACCAGGGCTTTTCTGCCTGTAAAATGGCCAGTGTTCATTACCACTTACAACCAGGAGGCTAATTACGGGCTATGGCTGAGAACACAGCGAGTAGCGGGGCGAGTCTCATTTGCATTAGATCTTCCTCTCCCGAGGGACGATGATGTCATTAGAACCCATAAAAGCCAGGACGCTGATGACGTCACATCCAAGTTGTGGCTCAGCAGATTTAATAATGAGAGGAAAAGATCACTTGAGAGTTTGTTACGTAAAACTCAAGGGATGATAGTATTAGTGGTGCACAGATTTAGAAAGCCTTATGCTCTTCTGTCCACAATCCCTTCCTATTTTTATTATCATTATTATTATTAAACTTCAATATTAATTGACTGCATGCTACAGAAGCTGAAGAAAGAGGCTAAGGTGAAGTTTCTTCCTGTAAAGCGCCCTCTATAAACAAGGTTAACTAAGATATAAAACTTAAATTTAAAACGCTTTCATTATTTTTATGCTGAAATCACTATTTGCAAGAGTACAACTATCAAATTGCCCTGTGAAGGACTGGCACCCCCTCCAGGGTGTATTCCCGCCTTGTGCCCAATGATTCCAGGAAGGCTCTGGACTCACCGCGACCCTGAACTGGATAAGCGTTTACAGATAATGAATGAATGAATGAATGAACTATCAAATTGCTAAAACTGAAATGTTATTCATTCTACATCGACCACAATGCTGTCTTGACAAGATTTAAGCTTGAAAATGTAGCCAACTATGTAACATACAGCTTCTGAAAAGCCTGTAGAGGCTTTTGAGGACTCAAAGCAACCAAGCACAAACCCCACTCCCACCTCCACTGTCCTAAAAAAAATACCAGGAAAAACCCTCCACCAAAACAGGTGTGAACTTTGATTTATAATTTAATTTTAAATTTATTTTATTCTAAATAAATTACAATTCAAAATAATCCCCAAATCATTCAGCCCAGGGTGAGATTATTTAGATACAACACACACACAAACCTCCAACACAGAACAGAAAACACAAATCACACAAATTCTTCACCATCCTCCCATGAATGATCAGTGTCATTTCATTATAACACAGAAAGACAGCTAACAGAGGAAGACTGGTTAGTAGAGAGATCACTATTCACTCAAATCTCATCAGGCTGCTGTATTACAGCTGTCACTAAATCCGCTAAGTACCAAACAACATTTCTCTTTTTCCAAACCCTTCTGTAAAAAAATACAGGAGGCACAGAAGTGGACTTTTATCAGCACTTCAACCTCATGCACAACCTTTGCACTGCAAACTGTAGTAGGAAGAGAAAATAATACGAAACCTCATGCTGTGAAAGGTAAACACTGAGAGGCAGACAAGGACACACTCTCAGGAACACAGTAAGGCCTGGTCCACCACAGGGAACTGGTTTTATTTGATCATTTATTGGAATTAAATAACAATTAATATCATTCAAAAATACACTATTACAACTCAAAATTTTAGTATGAATTCCTAATTTACATTTCTGCCTGATCCAAACCTTCGGTCTATTGCTCTTAATTTGGATTTAGTAGTTGGCCGATACAATGAGGTGTTATTACTATTGTGATAAAACTACAACATACAACTCTTTTAAAGTATCGTTTCTGCTAGTGACAGTTTTTACTCAGAGACATCCTGTGCAGTTATACTCATTTATTTTTGTGAACCACTTGAATTTACTGCTCTTTTCATTATATAGATTGTACTTTACATAATGTTTTTCTTCAAAAATAAATAAATAAATAAAATAAATGTAAAAAAGCACAGCATTCTTATTACTTTAGCCTTTTTGAAATTTAAATCTGCTGTTTTGCTATTGGTTTCTTTCACAGTTTGTATGTAAACCCTAAAATACACAATGTAATTGCGGAAGTGCCTTCAGGTATGGCAATGCTGTATTTTTGCCTCATCATTCAATTTAATTTGGATCTCCAGTTCTACAGAACTATCGACTTGTAATTAAAGCAAGTGACATAATGCAGCATACTGACAGTCCATGATGATGCACATGTATGCAAAATAAGCTGCTAAACAAAATAAATTGTATTTGATATTTAAATAAATGATAAAACAAAGCCAGTTCTCAGTAGAGGGTTAGTGTTTGGGAACCCACTATAAATAGACAAAGCCTTTTGTCATTAATGAATAAAAGTGAAATACATGACAGTCCAAAATGAAAGCCCCTGATTGGTTTCCCTTCACACTCTTGCACTGCACACGTTTACATACCCATCACAAGAACAGCCTCGGTTAGTCTTCTCTTTTTATCCTGCACCTGGACAGCTGGGATCCACAACGATGGTCAGAAAGTGCCGCAAATACCACACAATTGTACACACAACAATTCTCACAACAAAACGAACATGGCCTATATATGCAGTGTAGGGAAAAGGAAAATGTGTATGTCAGTCAGACCTGTTGCTTTATTGTATTATGCATGAGGCATTTCCCCTATTTATTAACAATGATGAATTACAGCAAGCCTTGCATATTTGGTTTAATGTTATTATTTTGTTGAACAAAGCCATAATAACCATCAATTAAATGAACCCTTAATATTTACATATGCTCCTCTTCTTTAAACAAAAGGTAATCCTGACGGAAAGCTCTGAAGGTGTGCATAGTAATGGTGGCCAACAGGGGGCTATGTATCGAACAAGCAAGTTCTTATATTTGGATGAGTTACGTTAATCGTTAAAAGCACACTCGTGTTTGGTAGGTTGTATATTCTCCACAAGGAGGTGCTATTTCTATTCAGGAGCTTTGCATCACTGTGCAGCATTCAGAACAAAACTAACAGTACTAAATTGTAATCCTCTATTATATATATATTTTTGTTATCTAGAACATCAAGGTTGGGAGTGCTGCTTTCAAGCCTCTTTTCCATCTTTTATCACTCCTTTAGGTTCTTTTTCATACATCAGCATTGCTTTTTTTCCTCTTGATTTCCTTCGCTTTCTTCCTTCTATAAATGTTATCACTTTGCCACCATTTAAAGAGCTGAGGATTTCCAATTTGAAACTGCAGCATTTCAAAGACAGTATTTAAAACACTGACTCAGACAGACAGTGATTATCGTGTCACAAAGCTGAGGAAACAATCCCATCAACTGCATATTCCAAAAAAAGCTGTGTATTGAATGAAGGTGTAGTTATATCTAAGCCATTTTAAGACTTGGAAATAACTTATATATCTGTAATTCAGAGATAGAAGTTTTAATCAATTACTTTTATGTATAGGAGCTTTATTTTCTATCCTTTTCACCTAGATGTCGTTTCACATTTATCTTTTAATCATCTCATTTATTTCACTCACTCCACCTCGGTTTTTCCTTCTTGTTTCTAGTTTCTCGTTCCACCTTAAATCGAAGCGCCCGGCATGTAGAGTTATCAGCTACCAATATTTAAGGTGGAACTGATAATTAGAGCTTTAATTAGAGCTGTCAAGTGTTTTTTTTTTTTAAGAAAAAGGACAACAACTTCAACCCCGGGCCACCAGAATGTGCGTAAACTGCTGCTGGCATTTAAGGTGGAAGGGAGAATTCGTCAGTAAAAGGTTGCTTTCATTGTAGGCAGGTTGATGTACTTACTCAAGGCTCCCCCGGGTCCCAGTCCAGGTTCTTTTCCTGCTGGAGGAGTGCCGCTTTGACGCTCGAAGTTACCAGGGTTGGAGAAATAGTCTCTGAGCCTGGGGAGCTCCCTTCCAGCCTCCAGTAACTCGGTGTGGAGCTCCAGGGCGGTGAGGATGTACTGGTCCCGGAGAAGCTGCGCCGCTATCACGTCTATAGACACCCGGCCGCTGTGGAGCAGTAACGCGGCCGGCTCCGGCTCCGTCTGGGGGGAAAAGAGGCCCGGGCTACGGCCTGACGGCGCCTCATCCCCAGGGCTCCGCTGCGGTTCTTCTGGTGCTTCCTCCTCCGAGTCGCTAACGTTAAATGGGTTCACGCTCCCCGAAGCCATTCCCTCTTGTTTTTGCCTTTTTTCTCCTTTACCTGTTTGGTATGGGTTTAACGCTGATATCGGTTTCTAATAAATTACACCATAAAAAAGGTTGCTTGCGATTTCTTATTCAGGGCCGAATGTCATTTCAGCAGCAGCTCGTCTGTCTCTGCGCCGCCGGACGTGAGCCAAGCCTCGGCTCTGGCCTAATCCTTCAACTCACTCCCTACGCCCTACTCCCTACGCCCTACTCACTATGCCCTACCTAGAAACATGTCTATAGGGACTTGTAGCCGACTGCTGTGGTTGTTATTTTCGATACTGACCCCTGTTGTTTGCACAAAAAAAGACATTTAAAATATTAAAATTGGAAAATCAAATAATTAATTTCATTATTAAATTAAATTAAATTAAATTAATTTAACTTTATAAAAATCAATTCTGAACTGATTTGTTGTACATGAAAGACCGATGAAATTATCAAATTATGTAAAAAATAAAAGACACAAGAAGTACTGTTATACAAAGAATGAATGAGCATTTCCTCTGCTATAAAATGTCCATAATTGACTTTATGGGTAACAAACATGAAAACTGTGAATGTCCAAGTGAGAATATAGTAGCATGCCCAACTGAGCTTCACAGGTATTTTTTTTTTTTTGTAAGCCAGCTGTGTAGACTTGGTAAACAGCTGAAATGTTCCATGTCTCTTCCCTGAGAGGGGATTGGGCCAGAGATAAAGACGTTTTTGCCACAGTTTTAAAAAACCTTCCTTCAGGAGCTCTGATTTTTCATCTTTTCATTATATTGTTACAGCCTATGTGGGCCTACTGCAGATGATTAAATGTTTATGGAGAAAGCTTGGAAGCTTTTGTATAAAGTCATTTACCTTGGAACCTGAGGAGTAGGTCATTGCAAAGTCTCTGTTGAGATATCTGATGGTAGTGACCCCAGTGTTAAGCGTGGTTTGTAGATAGTATTTACATTTATAACGATATTACTGCCATGCATGAAGGCTTATGCAAGGCTTATTATTTTTGGCCAAACCTGACCAATCCTTGGGTGGCACAGTGGTGCTGCAAGCAGCTTGTCTGTCTCTTGAGCTGGACCTAAGTTCAAGCCCCACTTATAGTGACCATCTTTGAGGAGTTTGGTGTGTTCTCTCTGTGTTTGCATGGGTTTCATTTTGTGTTGCAAACTCACGTTGGTTGGTGTATTGCCTACCCAATAGTGTGAGTGAATATGTGTCGCCCTGCAAAGGATTGGCACCCCCAAGGTGGGCCATCTTCTGGGCTCCAAACCCAACACAAACCTGGACTGGATAAGTGGTTACAGACAGTGAATTAATGACCAATCCTGCTTTAAAAGTGAGGACAGTTAAGCCCATCATACTGAATAAATGTAGAAATTTCCAGTATATATGTGGATATAAACTGTATTTTAAATTATTGAACATGTTATTTCTCTCTCACACACACACACACACACACACACACACACACACACACACACACACATATATAATATATAGCTTGATATTACGCTTAAATTACATCACGTTTTTGGAGCACACCTAACTTATCCTAGTGCACTACATAGGGAGTTAGGAGCTATTTGGTATACGATCTGAGCCAGCTGAACTGTAGAGGGCGCTACTGCAACATTTTAAAAGAAGACAAAGAAGAAGCTTTGCGTTGAAAACAGAGAAAAGAAAGGTAAGGGAGACCGCATTTTGGATAAATCTGTGCTCTGGAGATTATTTATGGCAGGAGTACATAACTTAATTAGTGATTAGTGCGGTGCAGCATTGTGTCAAATAGCGTGTTTATGCCATTAGACCCCAGACAGGACCGGTGGGATGTTGTGTTTGTATCTTCTGAGTCTGGTAACAAAACAACATAGCAATGTAAGTCGACTCCGGTAAAGTTGGTTTCATATTCGCATATTCAGATTTCTTTCTTCAATAGCTCTCAAACGGTGCATGCAAATGACTTAATACTTGCAAAGTATTGTTTTTGGGATCCAAGACAAGCAACTACAACCCAGTTTATGTCAGAAATGTTTGCCATTTAAAAAACACGAAATATATTGTTTTCTATGGGCTGCCGCCATCTCCGCGAGAGCTAAGGGACCGTTTACAAACTACACTACACAGTAAAAACGAAGGTGACGAACCTCACACATGATGTATGCTACATCTCCTACCTTGATAAATTTAACCATTGCTGGCCCGTGGTGATACATTTTTCATTACAAATTTCAATAGATTTTGAACCTTTGATGATATTGTTTTTAAACAAATTGTATTTGATCAAGTGCCACCCACATGACGTACTACACCTCTTATTTTGGTAAATTTAACCATTGCTGGCCCGTGGTGATACATTTTTCATTATAAATTTCAATAGCTTTTGAACCTTTGATGATATGGTTTCAAAACAAATTTTATTTGATCAGGTGCCACCCACATGATGTACTACACCTGTTATTTTGGTAAATTTAACCCTTACTGACCCGTGGCGATACATTTTTCAGTATAAATTTCAATAGCTTTTGAACCTTTGATGATATCTTTTCAAAACAAGTTGTATTTGATCAAGTGCCACCCACATGACGTACTACACCTCTTATTTTGGTAAATTTAACCATTGCTGGCCCGTGGTGATACATTTTTCATTATAAATTTCAATAGCTTTTGAACCTTTGATGATATGGTTTCAAAACAAATTTTATTTGATCAGGTGCCACCCACATGACATACTACACCTGTTATTTTGGTCAATTTAACAATTAATGGCACATGATGATGCATTTCAATGAGAATACATTTCAATAGCTTTTGAATGTTTATTGAAATTGCTCAGAAAGAACATGTAGCTGTTTGAATGAAGTAATGGTGGGGTAGGCAATAATTTGAGCAGCTTTTTTAACAGGTTTTAAAATATGTCTGTTTCTGGGAATGTCTGCTCCAGCTTTCTTCAAATGTATCCTGTGGATACACCAACATTTTGCATACACCTACTGTATGTACACCTCTGGCAAAAGTTATGTCTCTCATGAGTCAGACAACTTAATTTTTACATTGAAAGTAATTTTTTTGGATTATAACTATTGCTGTTGTTTTGTGTGTATATACTTACATTCTGCAAAATATTGACAGTTGGTCAATAAAAATATTTTAAAACCTGTTAAAAAAGCTGCTCAAATTATTGCCTACCCCACCATTACTTCATTCAAACAGCTACATGTTCTTTCTGAGCAATTTCAATAAACATTCAAAAGCTATTGAAATGTATTCTCAAAAATGCATCATCATGTGCCATTAATTGTTAAATTGACCAAAATAACAGGTGTAGTATGTCATGTGGGTGGCACCTGATCAAATAAAATTTGTTTTGAAACCATATCATCAAAGGTTCAAAAGCTATTGAAATTTATAATGAAAAATGTATCACCACGGGCCAGCAATGGTTAAATTTACCAAAATAAGAGGTGTAGTACGTCATGTGGGTGGCACTTGATCAAATACAACTTGTTTTGAAAAGATATCATCAAAGGTTCAAAAGCTATTGAAATTTATTTTCAAAAACCCATCACCACGGGCCAGAAATAGTTAAATTTGGCAAAATAAGAGGTGTAGTATGTCATGTGGGTGGCACCTGATCAAATACAACTTGTTTTGAAACCATATCATCAAAGGTTCAAAAGCTATTGAAATTTATACTGAAAAATGTATCGCCACGGGTCAGTAAGGGTTAAATTTACCAAAATAACAGGTGTAGTACATCATGTGGGTGGCACTTGATCAAATAAAACTTGTTTTGAAACCATATCATCAAAGGTTCAAAAGCTATTGAAATTTGTAATGAAAAATGTATCACCACGGGCCAGTAAGGGTTAAATTTACCAAAATAACAGGTGTAGTACGTCATGTGGGTGGCACTTGATCAAATACAATTTGTTTAAAAACAATATCATCAAAGGTTCAAAATCTATTGAAATTTGTAATGAAAAATGTATCACCACGGGCCAGTAAAGGTTAAATTTATCAAGGTAGGAGATGTAGCATACATCATGTGTGAGGTTCGTCACCTTCGTTTTTACTGTGTAGTGTAGTTTGTAAACGGTCCCTTAGCTCTCGCGGAGATGGCGGCAGCCCATAGAAAACAATATATTTCGTGTTTTTTAAATGGCAAACATTTCTGACATAAACTGGGTTGTAGTTGCTTGTCTTGCATCCCAAAAACAATACTTTGCAAGTATTAAGTCATTTGCATGCACCGTTTGAGAGCTATTGAAGAAAGAAATCTGAATATGCGAATATGAAACCAACTTTACCGGAGTTGTAAGTCGTAAGTATTTAGGATTCAGAGCACAATGTGTTCATTGCACAGTTCTGTACTGGACAGGTACTGCATGATATGGATATAAATTAAAATCTCTATTGTTTACAATTTTACTTGATTTTTTATTACTTGTAAACGCCAGAATTTGCTGAAGTATGTAAAGCTCTGCATAGAAACGTGAATGAAGTGCATTCTTATTGACAATTATGACACACTGCATGTAATTAGCTGTAGAACATTGCACTTTTTTATTTTATATTCCAGTCATCACCTTAACCCCTAAAGTTTTACAGTTTCTCATCAAAATAGCATGTTTTCAATAATTAAATCCCTTAACATGTTAAAAGCAGTTTAGATGTCCTTGTACAGCTTTGCCATAATTCAGGAACACAGCCCGAATGGGGCACCAGTTCTTCACAGGGCGACACACACTCACACATTCACTCACACCTAACGTGTGTTTTTGGATTGTGGGAGAAAACCCATGCAAACACAGAGAGAACACACCACACTCCTCACAGACAGTCACCCAGGGTGGGACTTGCCTCTAGGTCCCTGGAGCTGCATATATTTTAGTTTTGATCTGATGATGAGTTTTGTCCCATGTGTTCCATAGCTCTCCCAAAGCCTGAAATGCAAACTGACAAGTTTGGAAACCTGGAATTCACAGCTTGTTTGTTTCAGCAAAACTACATTTTTTTTTTATTTCCCTTTGACTTCATATTATTGTTTTCCTAAAATTGTCTCTCTCCACAAGTGTATTAATGGGTCCAGAGTTATAGGATATATTTCCGAGGCTACATAGAAATGGTTGTATGGTTTGATTGTGTATGATTTTTTTATGACCAGTAATAATTACAAATGTGTGATAATTACTATACATTTGACTGTTTAGTGCCAAGTACATGAAGACCACCACCCCCTATTCTGACCACTTCTGGTTCCCCTGTGTGGGAGGACCATACAGTTTTTGTTATTATATAATATTAATTTTTTTATTCGGTTAATGTTGCTGGTGATGGTTTTATGATTACAATACTGATAGGAACAATACCCTACATTATGTATTAATTATGTGAATTCAGTCACAACGCATTTTTATGTATTAATATTACAAAATGTGTGTTTTAGCAATTTTCCCACTGGAAAAACACATCTGGAACCATTGTAGTTTGGACTACAATGGTTCAAACCAAAATGTTACAAAATGCTCTACAAGGTATTCCTATTTAGGGAAATGGCCATATGTAAAACGTTGGATTAACGATGCTATTGTTACGATTGATACGATTTTTATTTCAATGCTAGCCACAGCAGATTGATTCTTCAGGTTTGTGCAAAGTCTGTCCATCTGCATCCATGTTTTTTAAGACTTTGGAACACCAGTTTCAAATCAGAAATTCTCAGCTGTGTTGGTTTTCACTGTAGGGGTCTTTAAATTCTGCACTGCAAATCTTTTACCAAAAGTGTTGCTAATATACATAGATGTTCTTTTCATTTTTTGAAAATGTGGCTCAAGTTAAATTGGCATTTTATCTTGTTAAAATAAAGGATTTGGATGTCTATAGATGAGAACATGCTACACATCTTTTATTTTAATCTGTTTCCTTTATTCATTAAGGTTAGATCCAGTGGGGCAAGAGGTAACCGATACACTACAGAGCCAAATATACGTGGACAACCCTTGAAATTAACTAGACCATTTCAGCCCCATCCACTACAAACAGGTGGATAGAATCAAACCTTATCCATTAGACAGTACAATGGTTCGTGCTGAAGAGCTCAGTGACTTTCAGCGTGGCACTATCATAGGATGCCACATTTCCAAGAAGTCAGTTTGTGAAATTTCTACCATTCTAGACATGCCCCGGTCAACTGTAAGTGATGTAATTTTGAAGTGGAAACATCTAGGAGCAACAACAGCTCTACCCCGAAGTGGCAAAGCACACAAACCTTCAGAGCGAGACCTCAAAGTGCTGGAGCGCTTAGAGAGTGAAAATCAATTGTCTCCAGTTGCAACTCTGCCCACAGAGCTCCAGAACGCTTCTGGAAGCAACATCAGCCCAAGAGCTGTTCGTCGAGAGCTTCATTCGTTGGGTCCCTGTGGTCAAGCAGCAAAGCCTAAGGCCACTAGGCGCAATGCCAAGCCTGTTGTAAAAAATAAGGAAAGGTGAGATGCTCAAATCTGCTTTTCTTTGATACACGTTCGACGTGCATTTTGTTACATCTGTAAGTCTTTATATTCAGGTACAATGATTCTGCGTTAATTTTTCCAGTTTGTCTCACCTGGGGCCTGTCTCACAAATCATAACTATACATAAACATAGCTTGTTTTGTCGCTTATATTTTACAAATAGTAAACTGAAAACCTTTTTCTAAGGAACTCCGGTGGTGTTGAAGAGGATCATGGACAAACCGACCCCTCAACCTCATCTGAGCTGGTTGAGACCCCAGAACAAGGGAATTCCTCCCCAAACAACAACAACAGTGGACCCCAAAGCTGAAGGCCTCCATCACATCCTGCAAGAAACGAAAAGTGAATTCAATGTCACATGTAAGCCCAGATGATAGGAGATATATGTACTTTATACTGTCTATAGATATTTTTCATATAAGCTCATTCTGACAGTGGAAGTAAGTTTAGTGCCCAGTTTTTGAGTCTTGTTTCTTCTCTCATAATATTATTATACATGGACCCAGATATTTATACACTTCATGGAGACATTTCCCATATTCTATAGATGTCATTGGGGCCCTGAGACAACAAAGTAAAGGATTAAAGGGGATGTCTACGATAGTGGGGAAACGCTGTTCTCTTGTTTGTTTACATTCAGAAGCACCATGTTTATTTAAGGTGGAACTGTGTGTTTGAGGGGGAAAGTGTCTGTTTGTATTTGGCTGAAGTTTAACTTGTCTAAGAATTTATTCACTGTTTGAATTACAACAGGAACTCATTTTTGTATTTGAGTTCAGTTATTTGCAAGATTAGGTCTGTAATTACGTTCATGTATTTAGTGATCTCTTGAATTCAGTTGCTTCCATCTACAGCAAAAATAAGTCATTATTACCCACCTATGGAACAAGAACAGAGCAAGATTATACCCCCACCCCCCATGGAGCAGGATTAGAGCATATTCTCCTCATCTCAGTTCATACTTTTCAATCCTCCGAAATGCCACATTTTTTAATTTTTATAAATTATTAATTATTTTTTTTAAAGCCCTTAAGTATATCCTTAAATATATTAGACAGGGATTATCCTAGTCCTGGACTACTTAGCCTTTGGAATTGTGACTTTCCATTTAAAGGCGTACATAGTTTAAGGCTTGATTTATCTCTGTATGTTTTAACAGTGAGTGCACTACTTGTATTATAACACATTACTTTGACTTATCTATTTTTACTATTATTTATTATAACACATTTTTATCTGACAGATGCATGTAGATGTTTGTTTCCAGGACTTTATTGTAGTTGGAGAATGATGGGTCCATGAAAGATGGTTTGACTTTATGTACGGGTTCGTTTATGCCCATCTCCAACATTTTTCTGGTAGATGTGGCTGTATGGCAAAGTGGGCTAAATCTGACTCTGGAGATTCAAACCCTTCTGTGTTAGAGAGCTATAAAGCCTCCATCTTTATTGATTTAGTTGTTTTAGCTAATCTCTGTATTATATAATGTATAGTATTAAACTACAAGGCTGAATTAAAATCAATATTCTCCACTTTATTTTCAGAAATGCTGTCTATTATTCCATTTACAAACCTGTTCCCCAAACTTAAACTTCTCTTAATCCAACGAAAGCTATGTTTATTGTTTGTATATGCAACAATAGCTAAAATGTATTTTTGGCTAACTCAAGCATCCACTGTATTTGTGAAATACACTCTACAGAATATTTCCTACTGTTCCTTTAACATTTGGTGAAGTTTTTAAAATACTCAGTGACACTGGTCTGAGACTAGTCCACCAAGAAAAAACATTCACCATTCAGCGTCCTCTGGACGGCGTCCTGTCTCCACTGATGAAGGACTAGACGACCAACACAAACTGCAGCAACAAAGGAGCTACTGTCTCTGACTTTACATCTACAAGGTGGACCAAACAAGTAATAGTGCAGTGAATGAACAGACTTTTTAAATTCTGCACAGAACACTCCATCACCACCATCAAGTCAGTGTCACTGCAGAGATGAGAATGACCCACCTTCTGCTCTGTGGGGGTCCTGACCATGGAAGAGTAGGGTGGAATGGAAATAAAGTATGCAAAATAATATTATCTTTACAGTGGGCAAATAGCAATTTTGAAGGCATTCTTTAAGACTGTCCTTCCAATAAGATTGGATTGTGGGAAGGGCTCCTGGGTGTGTTCCTGCCTTTCGCCCAAAAGTGGATAAGCAGTTACAATGAACGAATGTTAATATGATAGGCTAATGGTATTGATACCTGGTGAATGGTAGTAAATTGTCAGTAAGTAATGAATACTACTAGATCTCATTGCTAACTGGCTAACCAGTTAGTTTCACCAAAGCTGACTAAAATTATAACGTACTGGCAACTACTGATGATGAGAATACATGTAACAGACAGCTCCACTGTCCGAATGGTGGTTGCACTTGCTGATTGGTGGCTGACCAACAGGCGGCTGCAAAATGACTGACTGGTTAAACACATCAGGTGGGTGGATGCCATCCTCTGTATTTTCTATGTTATGATTAGTTCTCATTAGACAGGTTAGATGTTTTGTTCTTTTTCTTTCTTTGGCAGAGTCCTCAGTCCAACCTCACGTTTAATTCGTCACACTGTCCTTGACCTATTCATCCTGGGTGTTCATCTAAACCACAGTGTTTGTGGACTGCACATTTCCTTGAAACATTAAAAAGAAAAGCATTATTTACTGTTCTCCTTGTCTTTCCTTTCCATCCATCATCACACGCCACATGTCCCAATATTAGCATTAGCACACATGCAGGGCAATAACAAAGTAAATTTAAATGCTCCACACTCTGGCCTTAAGCGAGGGATAAAATTTTGATTTACATTGATCGTTTTTAGGTTATTTTGTTATCAACACACACAGCAAATTCTCCAGTGGTAAATCAACACTATTACTGTTAACTGAGTGTGTTAAATATTTACACTGACAGTGTTAATTTAACACTAATAGTGAACACTGGTGAACTTACTGTGCACATTCCACTAGGTAATGAATAAAAAAATTCCGCTGGACTATTTCATTCATTGTGATCTAGAATGTGTTATTGTAGTGTTCAGTTTATTTATATATATATACACACACACACACACACAGATGGAATAAAAGGGCACACGTTAAATAATGGCATATTACGGGTATAAATCATGTTTATTAAACGCTTAAATACCAACACGCAGTTCTGTCTGTCTATGACAACTATGTACATTTGGTGAAAAACTTTGGGGGGGGGGGGGGGGGGGGGGAGTTGGCGGATGATTTCACGAGTCTGTCTGCGTTCCCACACTTGACACGGGTTCTGGGGCGTCCGATACGTTTTACTTTCACTTTGCTTCTTGATGATGTTGTACGCATGCTTCGTTTGAAAAAAAAAAAGTCGCAAAATAACCAAAAATGTTTTAATGGGAAGCTTAAAGATGTTTTTGCATGTTACTTTAAAGCATTAGTTTTCAAGAAAGACATACCATAAATGTCAATATAGTGCTCTACGCTTTGTGTGGGGGCTGGGTTTCCTTTTTTGAGGAGCGGCTGCTTACAGCGTCACAGAGAATAACGGAGCGAAGAACAAGGTGGAGGCAGAAGCTGTTCCTTATCTACTAAACATGAGCTTTTGACACATTTGAAGGGCAAAAAAGAGGTAAGCAGACGTAAACAGCTGTAGACGAGTGCGTTACCGTTTTCACAGAACAATCTTTGATTTGGTTTGAGTTTTAAACAACCGTTAAAACAAACCTAGGGTATTACTGCTTGTGGTTTACCAAGGAAATACTAATATACAGTAAGGAAACGTGCCTCACAGTATACCAACAAACCAATATTTAATTTATTTTTTACATATA
The DNA here is from genome assembly GCF_029633855.1 of Hoplias malabaricus. Taxonomy (NCBI): domain Eukaryota; kingdom Metazoa; phylum Chordata; class Actinopteri; order Characiformes; family Erythrinidae; genus Hoplias; species Hoplias malabaricus. The sequence continues at coordinate 10,651,201 of NC_089800.1, forward strand.
TCAAAGCTAAAATTAGTTTAGTTGCTTACTGTCGTTGCCTTTTAAGTTTACTGTAGTTACCCAGCCAGTAATGGGTTTAACATGAGCAAAGATTCTCCCCATGTGTATGGGGCTCACATGGAGACCAAGTGTATAATTTCTATTTAAAGATGTTGTGCTTTTAGGTGGGCTTCCATTGTAAAGTACAGATGGACCCAATGTTTAACCATTCCTGGTTCCATTACTGACTCTGGAGAACATATGTGGGGCCAACATTTAACCTACATGGCTGTTTTGTCTTGATGGCATGATCATGTCAGACTTCATTTCGAATTAACAAATGTAATAGGTGTAAAATAATAAATTATTGTTTTTGTAGGGGAAAAAAATTAAATAAAAGTCTACTGCAGTAAAGAGGCAGGGTAACTAATCAGAAGAAAAATTGCTTCCAGAAGAAATGTCCAAAAAGAGGAATCAGGTAGGTTTTATTCAAGTAAATATGATTTAAATAAACAAATAGATAGATAGATAGACTAAATAATACATAAAAGGAAAATTCCACCATTTTTAAACCATCAGCATAATTACAATTATAAAAGTATTTAAATTATAAAAGTAATTAAAATGCAAAAATACACAGAGATATAACTGTAAGAAATGTCTTGTAAATGTTACAGTAAAATACTGGCAGCAGAGTTCCCAGCCATTTACTGCATTTTTACAGGAACACTATTGTATTTCAACTTTACAGAATACTACTGTAATTGCATAATACAATGTTTTACTGTAAATATTTAAATGTACAGTAAATTCTTTCAGCAGATTTGCCAGCCACTTACTGCCTTTTTCCAGAAACTGTAACTTTTACAGATGAGCACTGTAATTAGAAACAATATTTACATTACATTCAATTCTTTGTTTACTGAACAATACCAGCGTGTAATATTTTTGTAATAAGATTATAGTGTTACTATTAAATAAGAAAAACAATCCAAAAACTGCCAAGCATGAATACTGTAAAAATATAGCCATTACCTACACAAAAGTCCAAATCTACATTTAGAATTAAAAGCATTAATGCACTTTATTAAAACTAAATATATGCAAAATGTGGACAAATTTCAGGTACTACATAACATGTTAAACTCATTTACATTTTTACTTGAACGTTATATTTTCTGCCGCTTATATTTGAGTAGGTTTTTTTTTGTAACCAAAAATACTTCACGAAATCAAATTATATTATTGCCCTTGATGGATTACAAGGTGCCCAAATCTTTGTAGTAAAACTTTACATTATATTACATGACTTTTGATCACACAAATAGTGACCATAATACATCATGAAATGTTTAATAAAAAATATGTAATCTGGATTACTAAAACTTAATATTTCAAATATCATCATTGATATTTACTGATCAGCCACGACACAAGTCTGTTTTGTGTTTAACATCACCCTTTAAATAAAACTATATTCAAAGTCCATCAGTTTCTTTTAAAGTGTGGATACACACAGATGCATTGTTCAGGACTTGCTCTTGACGTTGGCCACCCCTGGGGATATGTGCCAATGAGGCATCTATTGCAAAACATTCCATGTGGAAATAAAGTAACAAAAAGATCAGATGGCATCATTTGCAGGACAATTTTTAAAACTAAACATAGCACAAACAGCAAGGAAATTTTTGTTTGGTAGATTATATTTTTGTTGTAACAATGCTTCTTGGAAATGAATCTTATACTGTTGGAAGCCTGTTAATTTCTCTTTTAAATGGTGCCACATTTGTAAGGAACATTTGTGGGAGGAGCAGTAGAGTATGAAAAATTAGCCCAATCCTCTTGGCCGATGCTAAACAGCTTATTCTGCCATTGACTCATTTGGTGTGTTGTGGCTGGCTGATTGAAGTTTGAAGAAAAAAAAAACATATTGGCAATTTAACAATTTATTCATTTAACAAACAGGAGCCTCAGTAGTGTGTGAAAGAACCATACACAGCCACAACAGCCTGGCACCTCCTCCTCATGCTGTTCACCAGCTTGGTTACACACTGCTGGTCACACACATGCTTGCGTTGGTCACTGAGGCATGAACAGCATGCCCAAGCTGAGCCCACAAGTGTTCAATGAGGTTGAGGTCAGAACTGCTGGCAGGCCATTCTATCCTCTCCACTGCCACATTCTGGAGGTAGTCTCTGATAAACACCACTCTGTGGGGGCAAGTGTTGTCATTTTAGAGGATAGAGTTTGGTCCAAGACTGTGGAGATATGGAATTGCCACTGGTTGCAGGATTTACTCAATATCTTTCTGCATTGAGATTGCTTCCAATGATGACAAGCCTCGTTTTTCCAGCAACCCACATACTCAGCTCTACTGCTCATCCCACAAATGCATGTTTCTTACAAATGTGGCACCATTTAAAAGGCAAATTAACAGTAATGGTATAAGGTTTATTGGCAACAAAGAAATAATCTACCAAACACAAATTTCCTTAATTTTTGTGCTATGTTTATTTGTCTGCAAGTAATCAGAGGAAACGTGTGAGATAAAGGGTGAATTACGTTGATAATTACAGTTAGATAATGCAGCATGTCCTATTTGGTGCTAAAAATAAACACTTATACTTTGACATTGTATATTGTTATGGCTTTCATAATGTCATATCGTATCGTATATCTCCATTTATTTTAGGCATATCAAGATATGAATTTTTGGTCATATCGCCCAGCCCTAGTTGTCGCTTGCTCACACTTTTTGTAGTGAAGACTTAGTCTGAGGAGATATATTAATACAAACTCAACAAATACATTTTTTTTTCCAAAAGTACTGCGATTTCAGTTTGATACCTGATCTAAAAGCCATGTAGACTAATATGCTATGAAATATGTCATCATAGTAAACAGAAAATCCTGTATTTGACCTTTAATTTCACATGCAGTTGTGAAATTGATGCAGTTGAATATATTGCACAATATTCAACTGCATCAAATGATTTCCACAATGACCCTGATTAGAATTAAATGGTTGCAGCAGATTAATTAATGAATGAACAGTAACTGCTCTTCATAAAAATTTAATAAAGAATTATCCAACAAAAACGGGTCAAAATTTCTAAGCAGTTACCTTCAGATAATTTTAGAAATTTTAATCCATTTTCATACATGGGGTTTCTGCATCAGTAAAGTTATCATAATTGAAAGCTTTTATATTTATGAACACTTTTTTTAACTACAGGTAAGATAACATGAAATAGAGGCTAGAGGCTAGTTTAATTCAGAGAAGGAAGTAAACAAGTAGAGAGAGAAAGAAAAAATATTCAACGAATGAAATTTTTTACCTCTGGATCAACTCAATTATACATGAAATTTCCTGTCGATATTGGAGATTGAAATGTTAGTACAAGGAGAATAGGGCTGCCTTTCCCGAGATTAATGGAGGCTTGAGCAAACATAGGCCACTTGTCCTTCCGCTGTCAGCAACCATCTTGCATTGGTCAAAAATTCCACTGTAATAATAATTTAAATGTTTCTTAAACTTTTGTCATTCTGGAGTATTTTGACAAATCTTGCAATTATATATACATACCCAGAATAAACATCTGAGGACTCACAGGCAGGTTAAGGGTTTCAAAATCAGCAGCTGTGGCACTTGCCTAAATGATGAGAATATAAATTATTTTAAGTCTTCACATTTACCTTTGCAGTTTTCAATGACATGTCAAATTAAAATATACATGATATAGCCTAGGTCTAGTTTCAGTTTTGCTGTTTTTAATGATACCTGTAAATGTGAGCCTTAAATGCACCAAACTTCCTGAAAGTCATGGCACGATGAGACTCACCACATTTAAAACATATACTACAGAGAAATAAGATGTCATTTCATATGCATTACATAAACCAACACACTACATGTGATCACTGGTAGCTCAGCATTTAGTATTTAGACACTTTGAAAGCAATACTCTAACTAAACACTTATAAACAATTAAAATGTACACACACAAACACTTAGCCAAACTAATTAATTTACTAGTTTTGCATACCTGGCTAGCAAATAGGTTCTTCCCTTCAAAATCTGACTATAAATTAAATAACAAAAATGGGAGTCTCAAATCAGATTTGGAATGGAGCTCATAATTCTGCAGCAAAACACAGTAACCTATAATTCTCAATAGTGCACAAAGTAAAATAAAAAAACGAACACTTATTTCACAGCAAAACCTCCCCCCATCTTTTTCCCGCCTTCTTCCCCCTCACACACCCCTGACACTCCAAATATGTATCCATAAACTGGAACAGAGTTTGTAATTCTGTAGCTAACATTACATGTTCTACGTTTACAATTCTCTATTATAATGAACGTAGCTAATGTGACCAAACTGACCAACGTCAACGACCAGAATCCCTTTCCATTTCAATGTATATATTTCCCTCCGTTCTCTTCTTTAAAATGCATTACTCTGCTAGCTAACTAAGCCTCGAATATTACTCACAGAAGCCCAAAACTGGAATTTGAGTTCACAATTGTTTGTACAGTTAAATTATCTTTCTCTACCTGGCGGTCTCTGTGATGGCCCACTAAGGCTCCACATGTAAGAATAAGGAATGCAGTGTGTTTAGGGAGTAAAGTATGAATTTTAATTGGTTCAGCAGTTCAGAGTACATTGTTTATTGTTAGGTACATTGCAGTAATAGCCCAGCTCTGATTTTAAGATTGCCCAGAATGTACAATAGTTATATTTACTCATTTTAAAGTTAATGTTTTTAATTAAAAAAATCCTTTAAAGTGATTAGCTCATAAAATGTTAAAATTCTGTTCAAATCCTATACTTCAGGTAAATGGTCAATAATTTAACATCTTTTAAACTTATCTTTGCTATACTAGTTGTGCACGCTAGTAAAGAAGAGTCAGACCATAAGATGGGACAGTTTTAACATTTTTATTGATCTCACCATAACATTTCTGCTGACGTCTTTGTTTAATTCCCAGGAGCCATATCTGCAGCGTGGGCCAGTGGGTGTTGGTTTAGAGGAAGTGCAGGCTTACTGAGCATGTCTTTATAGAAATGCCTGGAATTCTGGGCAATCTGGACTGTACTACTTGGAACCTTTCATGTTTGTACAAAGAGCTAGTTGGTATTTTTACAACATTATTTCCATTGATAATTAATATTGAAATATTGTGATGGTTAATGTAAAGTGTAAGATTGAATGTGAAGTAGTGATGTCCAGCTAAGTGGAGTTCTTCACATTCACTGTTACTGGGGAATGTACCTTGAATGTTAAATGGTTTGATCCATGGTGTTAAAAGAGGACTGATTGTGCTGTCAAGGATGACTTTTTTCTGTTCTCTCAAGCTCACAGGCTAGAAGCTGAGCTTGTTGCATAAACTTTACATTTGCAAGAGTCAATACATGTCTAGACATGACTCCTCTTAGCCTTGTTTTTGGTCACCCCCTGACAAAGCGGTGGGATGTGTCCAGACAGGAGGCACAGTATCTTGGAATTTTGAGGCATTATGGCACCAAAGAAGCCACAGGCTGAGCAGTTAGTGGAGTCCATGTTGCTTCAAGAGGAAATGAAAGCACCCTTGGGAGCTACGGGTGTAGAGTGGTTGAACAGCGACTACAGGAAGAGGAAGAGACAAGTGATCTCAGACAAATGCTTCGCCAGTTTCTAGTGGAACAGCAAGCGAGGGATGCTCGCCTGGAGCAAGAAGCCACTCAACAAGAGTACTGGTTCTGTGATCACAGAACCAGTAGCTTCACATTTTTTATTCAGACACTTTGAAAGCAATATTCTAACTAAACACAGATAGATAATTAAAATGCACACACACAAACACTTAGTCAAGATAATTAATTTACTAGTTTTGCATACCTGGCTAGCAAATAGGTTCTTCCATTCACAATGTGACTATGAACTAAATAACAAAAATGGGAGTCTCAAATCAGATTTGGAATGGAGCTCATAATTCTGCAGCAAAACACAGTAACCTAAAATTCTCAATACTGCACAAAGTAAAATAAAAAAACGGACCCTTATTTCACAGCAAAACCTCCCCCCATGTTTTCCCGCCATATCCATAAACTGGAACGGAGTTTGTAATTCTGTAGCTAACATTACATGTTCTACGTTTACAATTCTCTATTATAATGAACGTAGCTAATGTGACCAAACTGACCAACGTCAACGACCAGAATCCCTTTCCATTTCTATATTTCCCTTCGTTCTCTTCTTTAAAATGCATTACTTTGCTAGCTAACTAAACCTCGAATATTACTCACAGAAGCCCAAACCTTGTGGTCTCTACTGCGCTAAATATTAATGCTACGACTGACCTGTCCTTTCAACAGTAGCCTGTTTCAATTGGAGCAGACCCCCCTCTTTGTTTTCTTCCTGCCTCTTCTCTCAGTAGGCCGGCCAGTTCGTTCGCCAGTTTTATTAGTGACGTCCACTTCGCCAGCGGCTCTCCGCCAGTTCCTCGCCAGTTTTGTTAGTGATCTCTCCGCTAGTTTTATGCTTTATTGGTGATCTCCGCCAGTGATCCGTCAGTTTTATTAGTGATCTCAACTGAACCATTAATTACGTCCACTTCACCGCACCCCTTGTCTCATCAGTGCAACGCAAAATATACCTCTCAGTTAACAACTAATAAATTAATTTTAAATATCTATAAAGCAATCAATAATAGCGTTGTTGATTAAAAAAATAAAATAAAATCTGCAGAGCCTGTAGCCTGAAAATATGTCACAGCCTCAGCATTCATCTGGAGATATTTATTAAATATTTTTATTATTAATAATTATTGTTAAATAATCTATAAAAGTTATCTTTATGGAAGCGAATCTGTCATCAAACTTTGAAATATTACCACCTTTGAATTTGTAGCACTGATTTTTTTTTTTGCACTGAAATTATGCATCTGAATTTTGTTGTTTTTGAATTTGAGTCTTCAGATTTCCACCTGTGAATATTTTGCTTCACAATTATGCATCCGAATTGCTCTTGAATTAAACTCGTGAATTTTCAAGAACATGTTTTCACAGTTATCATTCAAGGTTAATATATTCAGATAAAAAAAATCAAGCTTAAAAAAATTCAGACAATATATTTTGAAGTTGCTCAAATTCGACAGACCGAATTCAGATACCAAAATACGAGTTACAGAATAATTCAGAACATACATCCGGGATACAAAGGATGAGCAATCGATTCATTAGGATTTTCTGTTTCACCTTAAATGGTGCAGCAGCTGCATTCTGTTGCCGCTAGATGGCAAAATACGAACATAACTTCCATACCATGGAAAAACTACACATTTAGCTTCCTTCCGCGGATATTATCTCTTTATTTTCAGTGTCTCAAAAATCTGAAAGGCTCACTAAAGGCTCACACATTCTATCATGTCAGATGCTATGTGTCACATCCTGGCACTTTCTTGTTTGTTTTCCCTTTCTATGTGGCTCTCTCTTTGTTGTTATTCCTAGCTCCGCCCTCGTTTCACTCTAGCTCCACCTTTTGTTCCGCCTCTTTGTCATTGTCCCTCGTTATCCGTGTCAGGTGTGTCTTGTTTGTTCTGTTATTTAAGCCCTCTTCCCTCACTTCCTGGTATCGGTTATTTTGTTTTCGTTGTCGTTTGTTTCTTGTTTCTGGTTCCTCGTTCGCTCTATTACTCCTTTCATGACCCTCTAGTTCGTTTGTGTTTTGTAGTGTTTGTTTCTCTAGTTTTTCTCGTTTCTCGCCTCGCGCTTACCCGTCTCTCTTGCTTGTTTCATTGCCCCAGTCCTATAGTGTTCTTTCGTGCTCTTATTCTATGTTATTTCATGTTTCTCGTTAAGTTCGTTTATTGTGTTATATATAATAAATCATCTGTGTTGTAGCGAGTGTGTCCGCCTCCCGTAAATCCACTCATCATGTCCCCCGCGTGATAGAATGACCGATCAAAATAAGGACACAGCTAGCACGGACTACCCGTTTAGGAGATGTGTTATTCGCCGGACTCCGTTTCTCACAGGCCCCAGAGATCCCGTAAAGGAGGCTTTAAGAGCGGCTTCTGAATGGAGTCAATGGCTCTAGAACATTCCCGGTGCGGTTCCTTTCCCCCGAACAGAAGACTCGATTCGTGAATCAAGGGATTTCTCCAGCGGGAATCGACGGAGCCGGAGGAGAAAGCGGGCTGGAGTCTCCCCCTCGCTGGAGGATTATCCTCTCAGGTCCGGGGAGATTCTTGGGGGGGGTTATGGGTAGGGGCTGTTAGCCTCCTACCTCAGGACAACGGAGGTGAGGCTAACAGGGGCCTTTTGTTCCGCCTCTTTGTCATTGTCCCTCATTATCCGTGTCAGGTGTGTCTAGTTTGTTCTGTTATTTAAGCCCTCTTCCCTCACCTCCTGGTATCGGTCATTTTGTTTTCGTTGTCGTTTGTTTCTTGTTTCTCGTTTCTGGTTCCTTGTTCCTCGTTCCTCGTTCGCTCTATTACTCCTTTCATGACCCTCTAGTTCATTTGTGTTTTGTAGTGTTTGTTTCTCTAGTTTTTCTCGTTTCTCGCCTCGCGCTTACCCGTCTCTCTTGCTTGTTTCATTGCCCCAGTCCTATAGTGTTCTTTCGTGCTCTTATTCTATGTTATTTCATGTTTCTCGTTAAGTTCGTTTATTGTGTTATATATAATAAATCATCTGTGTTGTAGCGAGTGTGTCCGCCTCCCGTAAATCCACTCATCATGTCCCCCGCGTGATACTATGTTTATAGGGCTATTATAAACTATTAAAATTCCACAGTAAAATTTATATCAATATATTGATAATATCAATAGTCTGTTATATTGTGTCTTTAGTAAGCCTTTTACATTTTTGTGACACTTTGAAAATAAAGAGATAATATCTGCGGAAGAAAGCTAAACGTGTAGTTTTTCCATGGTATGGAAGTTGTGTTCGTATTTTGTAGTTTTAGTTAAAAGTTTATAGTTAATAGTTAAATGATTTTAAATACATGGCATTACTCCTAATTTCACTGGGTAAAACTAAGCAATATGTACATATGAGAATGATGTGATGAGAAGCACATTACCCTGGCATTTCCAATTCCTGCACTGTGTGTTAAAAAAAAAAAAAAAATACAAACCTTTCGCTTTTTTCATTTGTTCTTTTTAAACATTTGAAAATGTTAAGTGCAGCATAATGCAACAAAACAATGACAAAAATCACACTAAAGTTTGCATTATGAACTTTCATAATCACCTACTGAAAAACAAGTCAGTCAAATCTAAAACATTAAGTTAAGGCTTTTTTTTAATGTCATAGAAGTCTAAATAAACACCTAAACTCTCTTACATGTTGACCCTGGGGTTCCCCTTGTCTGGACAGAGCAACAGGCTTTGTGTTTTTTGAACCTGGCCTATATGACAACAGGAAATTGAAGTGACCAAAGAACAGTGCCCACCGAGCCTGCCAAGAGTTGTATATAGGCGAGGTTCTTGTGGTCAGTCCAGACCACAAATGGGTGCTTGGCCCCCTCCAATCAATGTCTCCATTCTTCTAGGGCCAACTTAACTGACAGGAGCTCTGTGTCCCTAATGCTGTAGCTTTGCTCAGCTGGAGTTGGAGGCAGTGGGAATAGTAGGCAAAATGGCGAAGCTTTTTGTTGGGCCCTTGGCGCTGGGAAAGCACAGCACCTACAAATATATCTAAGGCATCAACCTCGACAACAAATGGTTCCTCAGGGTCCGGTAACCGGTAGCGAGGTAAGCCGGAGTTTTTATAATTATTGTATCCTATTTTAATTCAATTCTGGAATTGTTTCTGTTATGGGAAGGGTGGGTGGACCCAAGAGCAGAGGTCTAGGTTTGTTTATTTTTTGCAGGTAACTAGTGAATGTGAACTAATATATAACAAGGTATGCAGTGTAGTGAATGTGCTCGTGTACTTTCAGTGTTAAATGTGTCTGAATCTGGATTTGAATCAGTAACTCAGAACTGGAGTTCTGAGAGCTGCTCCCAGCTGCTCTCTTACTGCGCTGCCATGGCCCCCTGCAGGTGGCCAGCGGTATGGCTTAACCTCTTAGAGGACCCCCTCTAGGGACAGCCCCAGATGTCCCCAGGCCCACAGCACGGCTGTGATGGAACTTGCGGGTGAGCTCTGGTTGACTTGTTCAGTATGACCGTTGGACTCTTGGTGGAAACCAGAGGACAAACTTACGGTAGTCCCCATGAATTGACAGAAGGCCTTCCAAAATCTGCTGGCAAATTGGGGACCTCAGTCAGACACCACGTCCTCCGGCATTCCGTGTACCCGGACCACATGCTGGAAATGGAGGTCCGCTGTCTCCTTGGCCGAAGGAAGTTTGGGCAGGGGCACAAACTTGCAGGCTTTGGAGAAGTGGTCCACAATGACCAAGATGACTGTGTTGCCTTTGGATGGGGGCAAGCCCGTAACAAAGTCCATAGATATGTGGGACCAAGGTCGAGCAGGAATCGATAAAGGGTGGCTGAGCCCTTGTGGCCGAGATTGGGGTGCTTTGCTTCTTGCGCACACCTCACAAGAAACAATGAAGGCATGGACATCTGTCTACACTCCTGTCCACCAGAAGCACCGGCAGAGGAACTCCAGGGTTCTTGTGATTCCAGGATGCCCAGAGAGGCATGCCCCCAGTGAATAACCTGCTGATGAACTGCTGATGGGGCTTTTGGCCCGGAGGACCACTCCCAGGGTCAGGCTCCTGCCAAAGTGCCGCCTGAATGAAGTCCTCGATTCTCCAGCGAAATTGAGCTGGGATCTACGGAGTGGGAATGATGGGTTCTGGCATACTGTCAGGCCCTGGGGTTCCCCTTGTCTGGACAGGGCATCAGGCTTTGTGTTTTTTGAACCTGGCCTATATGACAACAGGAAAAGCGACCAAAGAACAGTGCCCACTGAGCCTGCCGAGAGTTTAGCCGCTTGGTCTGTTGTTTATAGGCGAGGTTCTTGTGGTCAGTCCAGACCACAAATGGGTGCTTGGCCCCTTCCAACCAATGTCTCCATTCTTCTAGGGCCAATTTAACTGACAGGAGCTCTCTGTCCCCAATGCTGTAGTTTTGCTCAGCTGGAGTGAGGCGGTGGGAATAGGGTGAAGCTTTTTGTTGGGCCCTTGGCGCTGGGAAAGCACAGCACCTACACCAATATCTAAGGCATCGCCCTCGACAACAAATGGTTCCTCAGGGTCCGGTAATCGGTAGTGAGGTAAGCCAGAGCTTTATGTTGTCAAAGGCTTCCTGGGCTTCTGTGGTCCAACGAAAGGGTCCTGGGGTAAGTGTGAGGACGGTGAGGTGTGCAGCCACAGAACTGAAATTACACACAAAGTGTCGAAAGAAGTTAGCAAACCCCAAAAATGTCCGGTTCTATCCCATAACATGAAAATGTTTAGTGCAGCATAATGCAACAAAACAATGACAAAAATCACACTAACATTTGCATTTTTAACTTTCATAATCACCTGCTGAAAAACAACTCAGTCAAATCTAAAACAATAAGTAATTTTTTGCACTTTATCACTGCTCTACAGAAGAAATGGCAAAGAACATGGAAAACCAACTCAAAAGGTAGCGAGAAAAAAAGCAGGAAAGGCAAACAAAGGAGATGTAAAATATTGGCATGCTCAAACAAACGGAAATGTTGTTAACTAAACCAACACAAAATAATCCTCAGGGACTGGGCTGGAAATACACATGACACAAAAGTTTTTTTTAATAAAAAAAAAAAAAAAAAAAAAGTTAATAAATAAACTTAAATCATAAGAAGCTGAACACCTCTTTCAACACCAATTATTGTGGTCTATAATTATTTTCCTTTATTTCAGCTATATTTTCTTTTTCTCTCTCTTCATTTCTTTCTCCGTTTGCAAAGTACTTTACCATCTGCCCCTCTACAAAGGTGCAGCACAGAGCAATGTTTGTGTGAGCCTTTTATGCAGCACCCAGGCAGGTGCAGGTGTTATGCAGGTGTGCCTGATTAGGCTTTTGGGAAATAGAGTTCTGCTCCCAGCTGCTCTCTTACTGCGCCGCCCTGGCCCCCTGCTGGTGGCCGGCGGTATGGCTTGACCTCTTACAGTTTTTGGTCAATTTAATAAATATTTTCATATCTGTGGTCTTAGGTTTGTTTGTATTTTTTAAAGAATTTTCTACGTTGCAGAGGTGTACAAAGGTGTGGTCCTCCATTATATACATGTTTTATGAATCACATGTTTATAGCTATAAAAAATGCCCTGTTCCTTCATTAAATAAAATGGTTAATAAAATGTAAAAATAAAAATGTCACTGTTAAAATGTAATCTTTTCTGATCCTGTCATGATCACACATGTTTTCATGTGTAAAGCAATGCCATTACAGTACAGTATTGAATTACCAGAGACACTCATTTGTAACTCGACATGTTTAGTTTTTTAGCACTTTCAGTAATGTAGTTAGCCGTCTCCGGAGTTTGGAGGCATTAAGGTGGCTCAAAAACCAAAAAACAAGTCAGTCAAATCTAAAACATTAAAGCATTTCCACTTTAAGGCGCTTTTTTTTTACATCATAGAAGTATAACTACATATAATGAACACCTAAATTCTCTTACATGTTGATCTTCAGAATTAATACAAATACTTAAAGAATAACCCCATAAACAATACATATGCACAGAGTTACAGAGTTTTTATAATTATTGTTCCTATAAAGTTTTGATTCAATTCTGGAATTGTTTCTGTTAGGGGAAGGGTGGGTGGACCCAAGAACAGAGCTCTAGGTTTGTTTATTTTTTGCAGGTAACTAGTGAATGTGAACTAATATATAACAAGGTATGCAGTGTAGTGAACGTGCTCGTGTACTTTCATTGTTAATGTGTCTGAATCTGGATTCAAATCAGTAACTCAGGGAACTGCACTTTATTACTGCTCTACTGGAGAAATGGTAAAGAACATGGAAAACAAACTCAAAGGCAGTGGTATGGCTTGTAGAGGTGGGCGGATCGATCCAAATATCAATAATATCGAAACCAACGCTGGTATTGATATTGACCAATACTCATGTAAAAATATCGATACTCAAGCTTTTTTTTTCTCCCGCACGCACTGACCGCTGCACACGCGGATTCATCAAAGTCTACTTTCTGTCTGTAAGAGTAGCTCTGCACTGCATGTTTGTCCCTGTCTTTTGTTGTTGAACCGTCACGTGGCTCAGCGGTGCCAGCCAAACAGCCATGCAGGTAGGCTCAGCCTTGCCCGCCTTTCTTTATTTAATTTTCACTTATTGTTTTTAATATGTTTAAAGCCAGAAGTGAACCGAAGGGAAGAAATTCCTTATTCTTTGTATTATTTTCTTGTATTGTTCGACTTGAATAACAGAATAAGTTTGAAACTGTACAGTATTTGTTGAGCTGTGTTAATTTTGTTGTACTGTGGTTCAGCTCTCTACCTCAGGAGATTTTGTTTTAAATTGTGAGTGATATTTTTTACACTCTGTTTATTTTAGAAAAAAAACAGAATTGCACTGAAAGGAAGAAAATTCCTTATTTTTTATTGTTTTTCCTAAGACAAATTCTATTTGAAAAAAGAAAGTGTCACACCTGCTTCTCAGGACTCCATATCCCAGAATGCCCCAGATGATCACATGAGTCTACACAGGTCTCATTCACCTGAAATCTCAACATGCACACCTGTTCACGTCCCAGTCTTTGCTGAGTATTGCCACTGTCTATCTTGATATCTTGTTGCCTACTCCTCGTTTGTCTTTTTGGTTTACGCCTAATCCCTTCAGTATTGGTTTATCCTCTCCAGTTCTGGACTCTGCCTGTTTACAACTATGCTTATTGCTACATCCCTGAGGTACTGTTTGCTCCCTGTGTTTGACCCTTGCTTGGTTTTTGACTTCTCTTTTGGACTCGGGTAAATAAACTCTTTTCCCGTGATCCGCAAGTGTTGGCTCTCTGCCTGGTCTTGACACAAAGAAAGAAAGGACTAGAAAAGATGTCTAGTGAGGGGAGAATTTTTATTTTATTTTTGTATAGTGGTTTCTCCTTTTCTACCTCAAAGACTTATTTTCCTAATATTAAGGCAAATTTTTGTTACTGTTCCACTGTTTCTAAACAAAAATGTTGATTGTGATAAAGTATTTTGTTGTCACATACAATGTTTGGCGAAATTCTATCTTAGGTTTTTTGGATCCTTTGGATCTATGAAGCTTAAATATTAAAAAGTATCGATGTCAGCGATACTGGCCCTGCATTTACTTGGTATCGGATCGATACCAAAATTCCTGGTATCCTACACCTCTAATTGCTTGACCTCATACAGTTTTTGGTCAATTTAATTATAATTTTTTTCTTACTTTTAGATATTTTCTTCACATTCACACTTTTAGTCCTGATGTGGCATTTGGGGGCACGGAATAACAAGTGACAGCATAACAAAAAAGGGCTGAGGGCTTTGCCTGAATCACAGCTTCTTCAGAAACCCCTCAACATTTTTTTATTGATTGTACTGTGATTGGCAGTGAAACACTGACCAAGAGACAGATTTCTGTTTAGAAACTCCTGTAGAGCAGTCATTATCACATGTTTTGTGGTTTTGGGACACAGTGGACACATCTGAGTGCTATTAGCTTTCTGACGAATTCACCACAGCTTTTCTTTTAGGATCTCTGGATTATTAAAGCCACAACACCGGAGAATGAGTGGTTTGCTCACTATTTTAGACAAAGTTGTGGTCCTCCATTATATACATGTGTTTTATGAATCACATGTTTATAGCTATAAAAAATAAGTAAATGTCCTGTTCCTTCATTAAATAAAATGGTTAATTAAATGTAAAATTAAAAATGTCACTGTTAAAATGTAATCTTTTCACAAATCTTTTACACAAGCATGTGTTACACAAGTTTTCATTGTGTAAAGCAATGCCATTACAGCACAGTGCAGTCTTTAGTTTTATGAACAGACAATACCAGGCTTTCCATGTTCAGATGCTGCACTGATCTACCTGATGTTTATGTATGTTTATATCACTATGAAAATTAAATAAGAGGCAGAGAACAAAGCTAAAAACTGAGGGAAAGGGTAAAATGGGGCAAAATATGAAGACCATCAGATGGACTATTGTCTGAATCATAGATTTGATTGATCATGTGTGTTAGTTTAAGGTTTAGGAGCAGAGTTAATGCTGATTTTTCACTCTAAGAAGGCATTAGGAAATCACTATATTTTAAAAATCCTGAAAAAGGTCTTTTAGTCAAATGTTTTCTAATATTTTACTAATTCATATACACTAGATGGTGGTACCTACTCTGACAAATAAATATAATCAACCCACATGGTGAGATCGTGATGATATCTTTGGCGTGATTTATAAATGTAGAATTAAAAAAAAAAAATTCGTTTTGACAAGAGACTTATCCGGGCAGCTGCCTGTGTCGCCCACTGAACTCAGAACACCACTGAACTCAGTTAAAGGCTACAGAGAAGCAGTAACCACGTATTGTCAGATATTGAAAGTGCCATTTTTTAAAATAGACACAACCATTGTTGGATATGGTTCTTTACATAAATTATTTATTAGATTTAGACTGTCATTTTAAGATTTCTGTTTAGTTAAACTTGTATGTACTCTTACATGAAAAGATTTGAATAGAATATAGTCATAATGTGAAACATACAATAATAATATTTTTTCCTTTATAGGTATCAAGCAGGACTGTGGCCCAAGATGAACAGAACACATACCTTGTACGTGTTTCTCGTCATTTTGATGGTTATTATTATTTGGCTTTTAAATAGAAACAGCAAATATGGCGAAGAAACATTATTACAAAGTGTAGACCTTGGCTCTGAAAAAAGCAGAAGTAAAATCTCACAGAATCCAATAACCCCCATTAAACACACAAAACATTTTATGGTGTCTGCCTTCATGGATCACAGATTCAACGAGGCAATACGAGTTATCAGCATAATCAGAAGAGACAGTCTGCAGCCTCTTTCTTGCATTTATTGCTATGATGATATCTGCCAAGCTGTGAATGCAGAAGTGGAAATACACAGTGATCATTTTGGCTTTCCATTTGGGGCTTCAGATATTTTGTGTAAAGTGGCAAAAACACAAACTGCAACACGTGTTACTATTTCAAATGGATCCAGCATGTTAGACATTCAAAATATGGATTTCCTGCCCATAAGGAACACAGTGGAAAAGGAAACATTTAAGTTCAACTTCACTGTGTGTATCAGCAACCTCTTTGGGGAATACAATAATGTTCTTCAATTTGTACAGACCATGGAGATGTACAAGCTGCTAGGTGTGGAACATGTAGTGATCTACAACACCAGCTGTGGTTCTGACCTAGAGAAACTTCTACAGCAGTATGTGAAAGAAGGATTTCTGGAGGTCGTTCAGTGGCCTATCAACCAGTTCCTTAACCCATCTTCAGGATGGAACTATCAAGTACACAAAGGAGACCTCCATTACTACGGCCAGCTGGTAAACCTCAATGAGTGTGTTTATCGACACATGTATCAGTCCAGGTATGTCCTCCTGAATGACATCGATGAGATCATCATGCCTTACACACATAATAACCTTACATTAATGATGAAGAGTTTCGAAGAGAAGCAAGGAAGTGTGGGTGTATTTCTAATCGAGAATCACATCTTTCCCAAGACAAAATTTGAGGACAGTGGAAAGTTCAGAAGACCAGAATGGAAAAATATACCTGGCATCAATATTATGGAACATATTTACAGAGAACCTGATAGAAAGAATGTCTTTAATCCCACAAAAATGATTGTCAATCCACGGAGTGTGGTGCAAACATCAGTGCATTCCACACTCAAAAATATAGGCGATGTTTATCGGGTCCCTTTTGATATTTGTCACATTGTTCATGTTAGAGTACCTCTACAGGGTCATCTTCCCAAAGAAAAGCTTTATGTTGACAAAAGGGTGTGGGATTTTGAGCAGGAACTGATACCAAATGTTAATAATACACTGTGTAACTCAGGACTTTTATAAATTTTGAATGAATATGATTTTTGCAGTTCCTATTTTTCTGTCCATTTTGTCTGTGTGGAAAATGTTTTAAGTGTTAACCATTTAAGCACTCATCCTTACAATTGTAGCAATGATGTTTATAAGGGAAAAAAAACAAGGAGTGGTGTGAAAGTGTTTGCCCTTCATGATTTTTTATTTTTTTGCATGTTTGTCACTCTTAAATGTTTCAGATCATCAAACAAATTTAAATATTAGTCAAAGACAACACGGGTAAAGACAAAATGCTGTTTTTAAATGAAGGTTTTTATTATTAAGCAAGAAAAAACATCCAAACCTACATGGCCTTGTGTGAAAGTGTTTCTTATTGCGTGTACCTACCCAGAGAACGCAAGCTGTCCTTTTAGGTGTTCTGTAATTGTGTAATGTATTAAGCAGGTTAAGGGAACATACACTGAGTATTATTCCATTGGTGGGGGTTGGCAGGTGATGGGGTGTGTGTTTATACAAAAGCATGCAAATGTTATTTTTACAATATGTCATCTTTAAATAAAGTTGCTTTCAATGATCTTTGTGTTCCAACTGTGTCTGTTTTCTCCAGAGGCGATTGCTCTAAGACTGCAAGGGAAGCTCAGCTTCCCCTAAAATGTCAAAAAAAAATAAGTGATCAAATATATACTGTTGTGTGTACATGTCGTTGAATAAATATGCACTCCAACGCGATTAACTTTTGTTCAGAATCAGCTTCTTATCACTGGTAAAGACGCGGCTTTCCTCTCAATCATTCCCGCAGCTTCACAGTGCTTTAAACAGTGTTGACGCTGAGCGTCCACAGAGTTCAATGTAGAAGCAGCGAAGTGCAGGGAAACGAGACGAGTGATTGGATAAATGGTGGGCTTTGTCCCGCCCATCGGACACTCGGCGTCTCTGGGGGTCTATGGAGCAGTGGGCTGGCCTCGGCTGGCCCGGACGCTCAGCTTCTGCATGATGATTGGATGATCTGTCTGAGGCTGAATCCCTTTTTGATTGACAGCGAAATGAGCGAATCAGCGACCCTTTGGTGTAAAGATCCATGGGAGCATTACATTTTCATTCTGTTCTGCGTTATACCAGACTTTCTTAATCCTCTTAGCGGCATTTCCTTTGCTAAAAACGACTAGCGACAAATCGAGCTTCTATTTCTGGTGGGGTTTTTGTAGCTGCTTGTGTTTGGAGACTGACTTCTATCACTCTTTCTGACTTCTATCGCAGTTTCTAGCGGGTGCTGCTGAGCCCCTCCACCGTCACAAAGCACTCACAGGCGGACACACTTCACATGGGCCAAGGCCGTTGAAGCAGCCTAGCTCTGCTGGCCATTGAGAGGACACTAGTCAAGTCCCTGGAAAAGACGCCTTGCTGGTACGACAGGGTCACAGATCATTTTCTTGAAAAGGAATGGAGGGTAGAATTTACGTATAAATAAACTGACACATTTTATGATGTAGGCCGAAAATGAGCTTCCCCTCCTTGAAAGACCAGCATCCGCCACTGGTTTTCTCTCTGTGTTGATTCAAAAAAATACATTCGTAGGTGGACTGACTGTGCACAGGCTTTGTGTGTGTGTGTGTGTGTTTGTTGGAGGGGAGCTGCTTTTGCTGTTTAACTCATGGCCTATTGTGGCCTTTGATACAGGACAGGATTTTCAGGTTGCCAACAATTTATAGCAAGATAATTCTGCTTAGCTGCATATTGTTTTTTCTTTCATTCACATGTATATTTACCCTTCTTCAAAGGTTATTTATTTAAAACATTATATATGCAGAAAACACAAACATTTACAGATGTTAAGGCTATATTTTTGATTGTAACATCTATTTACAGTAACTAGTGGAGACAACCCCTTCATTGGTGATCTATTGTCTTAAACAAACAAATATATAAACACACACACACACACACATGCATAGGCTGAGATTAAACTTAAAATACATTTATTTATTAATATAGGCTGAGATTATACTTGAGATGAAACTAGAAAACTGAGATATATGCTTGTTCTACTTAACCTAAGTGATACTTTAGACCACAGTATCCTATTGAAAATTAGAAAGCATGGTTGGAATCTAAAGGAAAAAAGAAATCACCTGAAAAATTAGTACATGCTTTTATTACATAGAGATAAGATTATCGCTATTATAGCTATTATCTACTGTCAGGATGCTCCAGCTAATTCAAAATACTGACACCACTGCTCACCAAGACCAGAAAATTGATCATATCAGCCCAGTTTAATCATTATAAATCACATAAATTCTGTATTGAATGCAAAACTCTTTTACTAACGTACAAAGCCTTGTATGGTATTGCCCCTGAATACCTGTGTGAGACCTCATCACGCACTATGAACCACTAAGATTATTTAGATAACAGGACACCGCCCTCTTACTAGTTCTCAGATTTCATAAGACTTCAGCTTGGGAAAAGCTTTCTCCTACAAATCACCTCCAGCTCTGGAACATTCTTCCAGCTAGTCTTCGGGACACAGACACAGTTTTAACTTTTGGTAACTGACATTTTCCTCTAGATTAAATTTTTTTTCGGAGGGTTATGGATGCTGTACTCTACGACACTGTTCTCACAATCACTCTTTCCAGCCAGTCTATTACAATCAGATCAGCTGGAGTCACTACACTAATGAAAATATTTACATTTATTTTCTGTTGCACTTAATTAAACTAATTCCTCCTCTTTACTGTTTTCTGAGAAAATGGCAGCCCACTGATTGAAGATTGTCTGCTGGGTTCTCCTGCAGTCCACCCCAGACCAGCTGCCAGCCTCGGACTACTCACCATTACGCACCATCATCAATTACACTGATGTAGAAATGGAATTGGATTAGCAACATACTGATTGATGCTTCCAACTACTGTAACTCTAAGTACACTATAGTGTAACGACAGACTTGACTGGTCATACTGTTCATTTCTATCAGTTTGATCAGAGGAGGATGGGTCCTCATGATGGGTCCTCCAGCCTCGAGGGAGGTTTTTCTTCGCCACTGTTGCCTTTGGCTTGCTCACATGGGGCTTTCTGATTTGCTTTGCTAGTCCTGATACTAATTCTGTGAAGGTGCTTTGTGATAACATCAGTGGGGAAAAAGCGCTGATTAAATACATTTTGGTTTGATTCGATAAAGGAAACGTCTTGCCTGGTTCAAATATTAACTAACTGAACATTATCAGTTTGTAAATGTAAAAGTTCAAAGTTAAACCATATGTTAGCGCCCGCCCTCTCCGTTCCTCAAAGGAGCGCCAACTAACACGACCAACCCCCGTACAGGTCAGTCGAGGCTATTCTCATCTCTGGTACCACGCTGGTGGAACGAGCTTCCAAGCACTATCAGAGCAACAGAAACCCTCTCCGCATTCAAGAAATCCTTGAAGACTCAGCTCTTCCGAGAGTATCTCTTGCACTGAAAGTGTTTCTTTAATGCACTTATTACTTCCTGGCATATTGCACTCAATGTAAGGTAATTTATATAAATGTTAGATCCTCATTTGTAAGTCACTTTGGATAAAAGCATCTGCCAAATGCATAAATGTAAATGTAAAAGTTGTACCATCCAGTTATGCAAACATAAGAAGTTCCAAAAAAGACTATTCATCTGGCTGATAGAGTAGATTCTTAACATCATGCTTGTCTAGGTACAACACAGATTGATTATTTTGGATTAATTTGCATTTAAAATGTTGTTGGAGAACACTTGAAATCACTGGACACAAGGCAGAAACACACCCATGACTGCAGTAGTTCATCATAGGGCATCACATGTTGAACTAGACACTCATACCTGTGAAAACATTTTGCATATCCAATCATCAAGATGTTGTCGTTTGTTTTTTTTTGACTGTGGGAAGAAACTGGAGCACCTGGAAGTAACCGACACAGACATGAGGAGAACACCAAACTCCTTACAGTCAGTGACCTTTTGTGTCACTATGACACTGCAGTGAAACAGTTATATTAGCTAGTATTGCCTGAAGCCATGTCTGGTGCTTGGCTCCAAGTATATGCAATTATACCTAATGTCTCTCTTCATTAACCACTCTGCTGCTCACTCACAGTTCAAATCACCAGCCACACAACTTGACAGGTTGAACTGCATGGGCTTATGATGTAAGGAATGCTGGCCGGTTTAGCTTGTCTGTCTGAGATTTGATACACTGCAGTTTCTAAGTGCAAATATGCAGCCATAGCACTGTTTATTTTTCACAAAGTACTAGTATAAACAACATCACATGGACATATTAACAAGGTTAATACTTGATTTTCAATGGAGGGGTTCTTTAATAATTTCAAGCAAGGTTAAAACTGATCAAAACACACTGGCCCTCTGTCAGTTGTCTCTACTGCAGCAATAACACAAAAAGAACATTATAAAATTGTTTTGTATTTATTCTATTGAAAATTATTTTTTATTATTAGCCTAAAGATGTTTACTTAACTATATGCTAAATCCTGGCTTAGGTGATGCCAAGGTTAGCTTGATGCTAAATGAGACTAGAATCCACATTATCTGGCTTAAACACTTAAAGAAAAATAAATTACAAAAGATCTTGCTTTATAGGTTGTGTAGTGACGTGCTTGCACATCGCAATGACTTTGTGACTGTATGTATATGGGATCATTTAGGACAAAATGACTTAGCTCCGATGAAGGCCACACGGTGGCGCTGGCCGAGACGAGGCTATGTGGCGTTATGTTACGGATGACATCGATTCACACATGAGGAACCGGGACTTGTTCAACGAAGCGCCTTTCTTGCTCATCCGGTTTTTCTGCATTTTGAACGTTAGTGAGTAAAAAAAGGTCTATTTCATTCGATGAGCCCCTGTGAGAGAAAAACCCTCTCGTGTGTCTGACTTTGAGAGAGAAGAAATGGATTTTGTGGACGGACGCCGGAGCTCCACCGATAAATGCCTCAGAATCGAACGTTTAACCGCTTTTCGTTTGTATTTTTATGCATGTGTTTGACTGAAAATGATATCGCTATGGTACTGAACCGAGAGATGCTCTACATAGGCTAAAGGGACTAACGGACCACGCGCGAGACCTCTTCACACAGAGGACTCGCGCAGCGGAAGGCGGGCTACTATCTTGTTTCTCCTCGCTTTGACGCTGAGTTGGACCCGGTTCCGTGTCATGTTCGGTCTCGGCGGCAAATGTAAGTGCAGCTTGGCTCTGTCGCTCGTACTCTCCGCGATCTGCGTGTTCCTCTTCTGTGAATTTGGCATCTATTTCCCCGCCATTCTGCGCTGTTCGTGGCCGCGGATGAAGCCGAATGAACCGAGTGGAGACTCGAACCCTCCTGTGAGGGCTCTCTTCTTATCAGACACCCATCTCCTGGGAGCCATCCGAGGACATTGGTTCGACAAACTCAGAAGGTAAGATCAGGGTTTTACAGTCAAAGACACTGCCCCGGGTCATGACCCCACGTGATACTGAACAGTGCTCTGCTGCCATTGTTTTCTGATCTGATCTCATGACTCCTTGAGTGACTGAAATGGAGGAGGCTTAATGTGTTGTGGGCTGCTCCTCGTAAACAGTGTGTGTTATGCCTGTATCAGCAAAGGGTGGACCTTCTCACTGGAGAAGTGCTAAATACAAATTTTTAGCCAGTGTGTTCTGCAACAATGATGAGCAGTCAGGGCTTTTCTTTCCTTTGACAGAGAAAGAACATTTAGGAACAATTATGACTGGCTAAGACGTACATACTATTAATTTGGCAAATGCATGCCTTATTTGGCATATTTAATAGAATGTTCATGATGAACTGAGAGGTTTAAATTTGAGACATAATCTGATGCACTGCAATAAATCTATTAATAACAGGCTGAGAATTCCCAAAAGCACACACTTGATTAAACTCGGGATCTTGTGAAATTAATTTTCAAAGATCAGTCCTGAAAACACCACATTATTTTTGCAGTTTCCACTCATCTTCCACACCTAAATAGTGCCTTTAACCTAAGCTCCTTGTGTAGTATGTGGGCTGTTTTACAGTTTAGAAAAACACAAATATGTGTAAAAATATTTGTAGATACATAATAAAATGAATTTTTTTTTAAATTTGTATGGACGTTTTTATAATAGAAAACGTCAGAGTGTTACAGAGCCATATCCTGGCCCCTAATGAGCAAACCACAGCTGAGAGTGTCAGGAGAAATACTACAAAATAACAAGTAAGAAAGTGAAAGGAAGTTGGACTTAGGCCTAATCCCCATGTAACGCCAGGCATTGAACTTGTTTTTACTGATAAATGTAGTAAAGGTGTGTGTGCTTAACCATGCTCATGCTGAGCCATCTGGATCATGCAGATCCATAAATAAACCAATGACTAATGTTAAATCAAAAAGAAAGATTCAGCAGACTAGTAATTGTGTTATAATTTGAAAAACTTTTATCTGCCTGATGCCTGAGTCAATATCAACATCACAGTTCCAAGAGCTGAAACCAGTTTTACAATACTCCACAAAGATGTTATTGTTAGGGAAATGGCATTATGTTTCCTCGTTCTCATTTGTCTGATTCAGTCCTGTCTGAGACACTGTCTCAATTCACCCAATTGTGTTTAGACCCCTCTGCAACTATCAGTTTGGTTTTCCCCTAAAGACACTGTTCTGCATTTACTGAAACATATAACTTGTTCAAACATGCTGCCATTCTGTTCAGAACAGAGCAGTTCTGTATTTTCATGTATAGAAAGCATTGTGCAGTTAGTTTTCTATTATTTTGTAATATATTGGAAGATGGTAGCTGCACGGTGGAAAGAAAATTCACAAAACAGTATTTTGACAGGGGGGCGGCATTTTGGTGGCACACATGGAGTGTAACTGCCACACAGCTCCAGGGTCCTGGGGTTGTGGGCTCAAACCCTGCCTGAAGTCACTGTCCATGAGGAGTTTGAGGAGTTGAGTTTTCTCCTGCTTTTCTGGTCTCCCCCGACAGTCCAAAAACACATGGTTGTAGGCTGAATGGCGGCATGAAATTGTCCATAGCTGTGGGTGGCTGGACAAGGGTGTGATTGCTTTGTGATGGACTGGCACCCTGTTCAGAGTATGTTCCTGCCTAGCACCCACATTTCTTTTGTTAAATTAGTCAGCAAAGACACTGAAAATATTTTTTTTTATTTTGATTCTAGTTTTTATTGCATTCTGGTGGACGATGTGGCCCTAAAATAATATCACCACATTTCAGGGTATTTTGGTAATAACGATATTCTTGGCAATATGACAAAACATTGAAAATAATTTTATTCATTTCAAGAACACACTATTGCAACAAAACTCATTTTATATTAATATAAATACAATTTTTAATTTCGTATTTAAATTAATTACATTTTATCTTAGTATAAATCTAACAATAAGAAGAACCAACAAATAAATGTGTAAACATTTGTGTATTTTGTAAACAACCGTAACTTACCAAGATTTGGACATTTATACAAATATTTATAAAATTCAGATTTTATATCCAAACCACCTCCACACGACTGAAGTCACTTTTCTTTTGGAGGAAGTATTTGAGCGCAGAGTAAACGTCGTCGTTCCTAAATGACTCACGTAATGAATGTACGCCATATTACGTGTAACTGCATGACATCATTACGTAAACAAGTCAGAATATCACGATAATCAAAATATTTATTTTTTTATCGTTTAAAATCATTTTGCGATATTATTGCACATCCCTAGATTCTACAAAATGACACTGAGATTTTAATGTCTGCACTTAAGTGCAGATATTCTCACATTGTATTTCTTTCATTTGGTTTGGTTTCATTGATTTTTTTTTTTTAAATCAGCAGTCTGATTGCCTGTCAAGAGTCAAATGGACAGATTATGTGGATAGTACAGTGCTGACACGCTGAACAGGATAGCATACTCTCATATGTGTGTCCCCTTGTTTTGGTGCTGGCTGTTCTACAGTTTTGTCCCAGGAGTAGTGAACTGAAACAGCTTCACTTTAAAGTGTTCCAGGACCCAGATTTTTGAGATGTTTGGCTTTATATGTGGAGAGGATTCGAGTATGAGAGGAGAACGCCCATTTAAAATGAAGTATACAAAATAAAATGTGTGGTCTGCACCAAACAATGGAGGTGTTAAAGCAGCCACAGGTTTCTTCAATTGTTGTTCAGGAAATGATGGGAGAACAAGACTCATATGAGAGAAATTCACACTAATTTGTTGTTTTTGTCCCAATAGGGAATGGCAGATGGAGAGGGCGTTCCAGACAGCAATGTGGCTTCTGAGGCCAGAGATGGTTTTTATTTTGGGAGATGTTTTTGATGAAGGCAAATGGAGTTCCCCTAAGGTAAGGCAGTAGGACTGACATGTCAGACAAAATGAGAAACAAATGTACATACTGACAATGAAGGCACTGAGAACATGGAGTAAGATTACCCTGTGCATGCTCATTTACATCTGTACATATTTAAAGTGTACACAAAAGTCTGTTTTCACACATACATTTACGAATGAAATCACACACAAAAAAGTTGAAATGCTGTGTGTTTTGTATGAATACAGCTTCAAAATGTGTACAATAACAAGATTTACACCCACGACTTGAATTAATAAGGGTATGACTTGAACACAGATCAAAAAGTGAGAAAATGGTGTCAAGAATATGTCACTGGACTCACAGGCAAAGATGACCAATTGATTTGATATAGTGCATATGCATGGTCTTGTTTTGAACAGGTATCGGTGGCAGGGTAGAGCAGCTTGTTTATTTGTACCCTGCCACCGCATTATTTTGATTGGGAAGTGTTGGCGAGCTTAAACCTCGACACCTCATTGGTCAATCTGAGAGGTCCCGTTTTTTAGTGGCTCTCCGCATTTTAAATGTTTTGTCTGTCTGTTTTTAATATTTTACATTCAGGACTGGGAAGATGATGTTAGACGCTTCAAGCAGATCTTCCGTCACCCTAGTGACACTGAACTTTTTGTCCTTATCGGCAACCACGATATCGGATTTCATCACGAGTGAGTTTGTAAACAACCAAATAAAATAAACATTGGATCAAATGATTGAAAGAATACAAATAAAATCAATTTTACTGATTTCACACAAGAAACTTATAGATTCTCGCCAGAGCATACTCATTAGTGCGAGTTGACTTTTTGGAGATGTGTTTTGTTATTTAATCAGGGAGTGTACATGGGGTCATATGGTGTTTCTAAATTCATACTATTTTTTTTTTAAACAGAATGACACTCTATAAACTGGAACGCTTTGAGAAAGAGTTTAATGAGACGTCTGCTCACGTCGTCACTAAAAGAGGGGTCAAGTAAGCCATTTTATTCTGAAGCTTTCTTTCATTATTTAATTACTTGCAGTTTAGAAGATACATATTAACCATCTTTTCTTTGTTGTTTTTTTATACTTTTAACTGTGTGTGTGTGTGTCTATTTAAAGTTTCTTGCTGGTGAACAGTGTGGCACTGCATGGAGATCACTGTCGCATCTGTCAGAGCGTAGAGAACGAACTATACAGTCTCTCACAAGCACTAAACTGCTCTGTACAGGTAACAGGCTCATCATAATCATCATAACCTTAGGTATACTAATGACATCATCATAATTATCACTATCACTGGATATATCAGCAACCCAGCCCAATGCAAACTGCTTTTACAAACATTTGGGTTGCCCTTAGGCGCTCAGTGAATTTCAGCGTGGTGAAAGGATGCCACACATGCAATACGTACAGTTGTGAAATTTCCTCACTACTAGATGTTGCACAGTCAACTGTCAGTGATATTATAACAAAGTGGAAGCCATTAGAAACAACGGCAAATCAGCTACGTAAAATGACAGAAAGGTGTCAGCGGATGCTGAGGCGCATAGTGCATAGAGGTTGCCAACTTTCTGCAGAGTCAGTTGCTACAGACCTCCAAATTTGATCTGCCTTCAGATTAGTTCAAGAACAGCGTGTAGAGAGCTTCATGGGAATGGGCTTCCATGGCCGAGCAGCAGCATCCAAGCCTTACATCACAAAGCGAAATGCAAACCATCGGATGCAGTGGTGTTAAGAACACTTAAGACGTGTTCTCTGGCGTGACGAATCACACTTCTGTGATTCTGTGAACAGCAAAGCTTTATAACAGTTACTGTACTATTTTGGAATAGTTAAAAAATATAATTTATAAATCCTGCTTATGTCATATGTTATGGGTTCTCAAAGAAATATCCTTTAAAAAGTGAAAAAGTACTTAAGAATAGCACTCCTCTAAGAAAACATAAATGCTAGAAATGGATAGGGAAGAAATGTCCTGTGTCCAGAAATGAATGATACATGCACTGTGTAGTGTTGGATCAGGTACCAGGATAAATGCTTCTGTATTCCTCAGAGCCTTCAGTCTGCAATTATGAAGCATCACTGCAAAGAAATGCAGACCTATGCATCAACTCCTCCCATTTTACTGCAGGTAAGTGTGTGTAAGGTGGAAAGGAGCAGGGATAGGAATTTTTAAAATAGTCTGGTATTGCTGCAGTGGTTCAGGGCACTTGGAACTGTCATCAGTCCACAAATCATGCGTGTTTCACAAGCAGGTTTTTCTTGTAAGTTAAACTAGGTCGAATACATAGGCAGCCCTTTTGTACTGAATGCTGTAATTCACTCTGTAAGTTACTTTTTTTCTGTTTTATAAATGAGTGTGCAAGTACATTAGCCATTGGCAGTTACATGCTGCACTCTTTATGTGAAAGGGGCAAAAACTGCACAGTAATACTGTCAGCAATCCCAAGAGCTAATCATACACAAACATTTATGGTATACAAGCCACAAATCACAGTAAAGTCAGGCTAATCTAATATTAAATTGAGCTTGTCCATTGCCTCAAACCTGTAGTCAGTGCAAATATAGGTTAGATTAAATTCAAGAAGTACATGTTATAAAATGACAGGTGCTTTATATAATGTAAAATAGTTTTCTGTGCTTCACCAATTATAAAGCCAATGCTGTGCAGAAACATTGCACAAATATAAATTATGTAACAAGTCGGTCCATTAGCTTGTTGTTTCACTTAGTGAGGTGTACATCTATTGGTCCAGCCAGCATTTTTTTATGCATCTGACTCACCAGGTGTGAAATAACACCTGCAGGGCAGGTTAATCTTTAATCTCAGATTTGCTGCAGATACGCATTGTTAATTTATTGCAGATTATTTTTTCCAAATCCCATGCCACCTGCTCTGGATTAAGGCAGCATGCATTCAGGTCCCACTGACCTTAATTTCTACATCATGATCGGAGCCTGGGTGAAAGCATGAATTGATTCATATTCATTCCGGTCAGCACCTGTCAGTCACAGTACTGTAAAACCCATGCACTTAACATGGGATATATAGAGGCATCCATTTATTGCTCTATGCTTTAAGCTTATAAGGTGCTTGATAAGCTCCAGAGTGGGCAGCAGCATTGGCACTTTCCTCTGGATATTGCCAGTTCAATCCCTGATAATGCCTCTGAAATCCAAGGCCAGGAGACTAAGAGAGTGCAGTTAGCTTTGCTCTGGGTGGGTAGGATGGCCCATTTTCTCCCTTCATCAAAGTGTGCTCTGTGCTAGTCTGTGTGGGTGTCTGTCAGCTTATGTCGCAAATCGGCATTTGGTGCTGTTCTCCAGGATGTGGGGCTGTCTTTGGCTATACATTAGTGGTGAGAAGAAGATAGTGTCCTGTTTACTGAATTCAGCCACATGCTAATGACGTATATTTGATTCCCATCAAAACAGCTGGAAATGGGATAGTTTGCTAGAGAGCACCAAGGTTCCATTAATCCAGAACAGAACTAGTTCAAGAACCATAATGGAAAAGGGCTATCAGTGTCACTGCTGGACTGAGAATTGTCCACCAATCAAACATAACCAGGTAACAGCATCCTGTACGCAGCATTCAATGACCACAGGTTAAGGATTAGAGGATGACCAACACAAACTATGCAGCAGCAGACTATCTACAGTCTCTGCAGTTTTACATCTACGAGATATATGTGTGTAATAGAGTGGACAGAGAGTGGACACGGTGTTTAAAAACTACAGCAGCACTGCTCTGTCTGATCCAGTCATACCATCACAACACACAAATGCATAATCCACATGCCAAATTATACCTGCTCTATGGTGGTCCTATGGGCATCTTGAATACTGAATATCAGTGTGATAGCAGGCAAACAAAGTATGCAGAACAACAATTGGGCTATGTTATGGCAATTGTATATAGCAGTTGCATCCCACTCTTACGTATCCCATCCTGTTGTTTGTAGTTTTCCATGTCCCTTGAAATCTCTGTATATTATTTCATTTCCTATATCCTGTAGGGAGCAAAAATAACTGCTGCACCCGCTGCTTCTTATATTTAAGCTTCCCCATATGGTTTTAGGGACAAGGAATAACAGGGAAAGCAAGTCAGCTTGTCCTGAGATAGATAGAATGCACTTGCAAAATCCCATTTCTCCATTCTCTAAAGAATAAATGTGCAGACTGGGACATGTATTAAATAAGACCAAATATAAAGAGCAATGTACTATGTGTTATCTTATTATTCAAACATTTAAATCATTATACATACATAAATGTGAGTAATCATTTAACAAGGACTTTAGTTAATGATTAAAGGCACTGATTTGCCTTTTCCCATCACAGACTACAGTCTGTAATTTGTGGAACTACAAAGTTCTGTAGGGCTGTACAATAATTCAGTATCTCTTTGTTCTGGGCATTTTTATTTTTTAAGACGTGTGGCTTTTATGATGTTTATATAGCTAGCGGAATTATATCCTATTGCCTGAAATTTAGAAATATATTGTGATTAAGGCGGCAAATATCGAATATTTTTGGAATCAAATATTTTGTCGATATATTTCATTGATTATTTGAGTAATCGGATAACGTATACTTTTATTTTATAAATAACTATATCAAGTGTGTTATGCAACATGAAAGTCCTCTTAAAATGAGCAAGCAATTTGATTTTATTCCTCACAAAAGGTTTTTTATTAAAACTCAAAACTTTTATTAGATCAAAGTTTAAACCTTTGGCTTACTGTCTCTAACTACGCCCATTTAATCAACCTTTCTGTGAAAGTTTTATGATGTACATGAAAGAAAAAAAAAACAACAAATATGAAATGCTAATTCATATTAGCCTATTTGTCCTTAGTTTTATCTTAATTGTATCCAGATGAGGTAGGCTCCAAAAAATAAATGCAAAAACTGCACGTTCTAACAAGCGCCAGTGTTCATTTTTTCAGTTAGCAATCGTAAAAATACGTTACCTTAGATGCTCCGCGTCTGCGTGGAAAAGTGCGGTTAACGTGAGTATGTTTCGGTTCAGGTGCGGCAGCATTGACTAAGTATTATTATGGTAGGCCAGGTCCGTTTTAGAGTGTACTACATTTTCCGCCTTACGCAGTGTAAAATGGTCCCACACTTTGCCATAAAGAGCCAATAAACGGCGCCGCCTTAAATTTTTGAAATGCGCGTCAGTTATAACGGTCCGTGTAAAACAATGATACCGGAGCTGCGCTATCGGCTACAAAGCGGGAGTGATACGGTCACAGACATTTAAAATAGATGGACTTTTGTGAGAGGAATTAAACGAAGCCTCGAGGCAAAGAATTTGCCTCGAACATTTTCTTTGTAATCGAATTATTCGAGTTACTCTAATAATCGTTTATGCATTTACATATGCCTTAATGTGATATTAATTTTGGCCATATCTTCCAGCCCTATGCTTCTGTAGGGTTATTGGACATGGTAGAATGGACACTGGGTCTAGAAATATGGAGATGGTCAAAAAGATATGGTGTGTGTGCGTGTATACACATACTGTTAAATTTTTGAAATATATTTTGTTGTAATTATGTAAATTTAAATAAATTCAAATATGTATAGCTAAATTAAGTGAATTATCTGTATATTCCAAGCAGATATTTGAATGGCAAAAATGGACAAATGACCCATAATTATGTATCTTGTTATTGTTCTGAAAATGAAGTGTGTGCTTGTTTTGCAGCATTACCCTCTGTATCGAGCCAGTGATGCTGAGTGCAGTGGTGTAGATGCAGCTCCACCTAACGAGCGCTACAAGCGCTTTCATGAACGCTATGATGTGCTTTCTCAGGATGCCTCAAAGATGGTAATATAAATACTGGTTTAATAACGTATACAATCAAAATGATGTTATTCTCAGTGCTCTGATATGGTGGGCGCATTGGTACCAGTGGATCAGACACAGCAGTGCTGCAGGAGTTTTTAAAGACTGTCCTCTCACTCTCTATTCCATCAGTCCACCTTGTAGATGTTAACTCAGAGACGGCAGATTATTTATTACTGCACAGTTTGTGTTGGTCTTCTTCCAGTCCTTCATCAGTGGACACAGGATGCTGTCGGCTGGGTGTTTTTGGTTTGTGGACTACTCTCAATCTAGTAGTGACACTGAGGGAGTAAAAACTCTAGCAACACTTCTGTGTCTGATCCACTCCTTCCAGAACAATACACACCAGCACACCACGAGAGATGAATCATTTGGCAGCCACAAGCTCAACAAACAATAATCAATACAATAAACATGTTTTCAAAGGTTATTTTCTCTAGCTGCCTTTCTCCCATTTAGTCTATTTAAATACAGGAAAGGGTGTTGGGGATGTTGCCTCGCCCTAGAGCCAATCAGGGTGAAGCTCCCACCTTCCAACACATCTGGCATTTAAAGCAATAGAGTAATGGGTTAGAAACAAGTAAACAAAACGAACAAAAAAAACATGCACATTTATGTTGACATGCATTCATTTTATTGGTTTATTTTTTGTCATTGTATTGGTACCGAGTAATACATTTCTGGTACCGTGACATCCCTAAACTGGACATTGTAGAAACAATGTGTTATTAATGTTATGGCTCATTAGTGTACATATTTAAGCTTTCTCAGGTAAGTCTTCTTAAAAATAATCAGTTGTAAACTAAAATCTGGCAGTGAACAGAGCATTCTATAGCAGAATTTAAAAAAAGTCAGAAGCTTTTCTAGTGTAGTAAATGAACACACTGAATACAAACTGTTTTTTCTATTCCACAGCTGCTTTGGTGGTTCCAGCCTCGCCTAATTTTGAGTGGCCACACCCACAGTGGCTGTGAAGTTCTCCACGAGAACCACATACCAGAGATCAGTGTTCCGTCTTTCAGCTGGAGGAACCGTAATAACCCCAGCTTCATCCTGGTAATGTCTCCTCATACTAATTTGATTTAGTAGATCATTCATTCATTCAATTATTCATAAATTTACAGTAGAAGGAAAATACCTAATGTTTCAGTGGAAATCAGTGTAAAAAGATTTTATTCCAAGTAATTTTGGAGCTTTTCTATTGGTCCATTCATGTAAAGCTAGCGTGGAATGGGGTGGGTCTGGGACTTCACTGTTGAGCCTTCGGGGGATGTGTCAAGGACTTATTTCAGTGAAACACAGACGAGGGTAGGTGCATACATGATGACCCCTGTGAAGACATAGTGATGCAGTGGGTGGTTTTTTTGCTTATGTGAAGGCTCAATGAGTAACTTTAGTTGTTAAGGATAGCTGGTTGCTGATCGAATCATAAACGGCCAACATAGTTGTTAGGTGTGGGATATAAACCGATATAAAAGTACTACACACTGAAAGTGAGTGTTAGACAGGGATACACATGGTTTTAGTATCTGGAATACAATGCAGTTCCTCTGGTTTAGAGGAGGGTTTTAAGGAGATGAAAGTAGGTGGAGGAAATTTTTGGTTGTGTTATATATATAAAAAAAATCACCTACACAAGGTGTAATACCAAGTGTCTAAACTGAATATATTATTTTTAAAGAAAGGTGAAATATTTGTTTGATGACAGACATTTTAGTAGTATATATTTTGAGATCTCAAACATTTTATGTGATTAATACTAACGCAAAAGTCTCAAATATACAAAATATAAGAGATTGTGGGCAGCAGTTAATAAAAACACATACAGGCATTTCAAATTTGTTGCCATGGAAAAGGACGCGTTTCTCAGCTGCATTTGAAGGAGCCTTAGAAAATGGACGTGCACTTCTGACGCACTTGATCTTCAAACGCAGCCTCCCATGGATGTGCCCAGTGTTTTACGATGGCCCTCTAGTGGCGAGGGGTAGAATAAGTCCTAAAATAAGAATTTCCCTGGGTGTAAAAAAAACAAAAAAAAAAAAACAGGATAAATAGCTTCATAATTTTTTCAAACTGAATGAAAAGATACAGGAGTGTCTCAGAAGCCTGACATTTCTAATTGAAATAAATGTACTCTACCGCTAGATAGCGCTCTTAAACAATTCCAAAATGAAGAGTGCTACTGTAAATAATGCAACAGCGCATGTATCGGCAGGGTTCACACGTTTCTCAAGGTTTTCAGATAAATCCTTCAGACTGATCTTCCGTGTGCTACTCAAAATTCTGGAGGCTCAACATTTACGTTAAAGTTGGGTATTTTGTTGGATTTTGATGGTTACTTGGATTTAGTGATTGTCAGTATGGGTTTTAAATTATTATTATTATTATTAATATTTTTATTATTATTAATTTTTTTTGCCAGATTTAACATAAGATCTTAAACAAAAAAAAACTAAGAATAAAATCAAATAACATTGTTAGAGTAGGTTGTGATATTCTGTAGGTGAATGCTTTGCTTTAACTCTTTCCAAATCTTTCCTCATGGCAGTCCAGTGTTATTTGAGGTTATCATTCAGTACCTGGTTTAATAAATGTTTCATTGTGTTAAATCAAATCCATATGAGGAAGGAGAATATCTGGGGGGGGGGACTTGCTCAGAATCCATCTACTATTTTTTTTATCTGTATTCTGTGTTTTTGAATTTGTTGTAATTGTGTTGTTTTAGACAAGCATCGATCGTATTGAGAAGATTAATTATCTAAAATAATATTCTTAGACTTGCACAATACTGTATTTTTGCTGTTAAATTTGAACAAAATGTTCATGTTTTTTCCTCCCTCCCTAGGGTTCTTTTTCAGAGTCTGACTATGCACTTTCCAAATGTTTCTTGCCGGAGGAGAGCAGTGTTATTGCAGTATATTGTGGTAGTGCCGTGGCGTTGGCACTGATCACACTGGGCCACCTCAGTCTGTTCCGGGGACTGCCCCACTCAGCGCATGTCCTTCTGGGAAAACAAAAGGCTATATGACACACACAAGCTGTACGTGTATACACTCCTATGGCACATCGCGCACACATTCTGATATCCTATGAATATAACTATAAAATATTTTATTATGTCAAATTTAAAAACTATGACTGTTCTAGAAAGGCTATGGGAATTATGAGATCCTTAGCCGTCAAAACATGAATATTGCTGCATACAAGGTACAAGAATGTGCTTTCTCCATTTTCACTGTAAGTCTAATTATAGTTTTCTATATCACCACCAGCTGGACACAATGTCTTTTCCCAGTGTGACTAAAGTGATAAAGCTGGTTTGTGTAGGGAATTACTGTTAAATTCAATCTAGATAAGGGTTCCTGTATTTAATACTGTGTAAAATCAGGGGGAGTTCTTGGACTGAATCATTGTTTGAATTGCTTCATTCCTAGCTTCAGTGTTCTGTTATTTTATTCACTTAAAACCTTTACACTATTAAAAGTTAAAGGTTCTGACATGAGCTCTTTAGCAAACTTCAAGGAAGATCCGCTTTCAGTCCCCTACATTCACTAGAAACATCTGTGTTGATTGTTGTAAGTTAAAACGCTTTATTTTGCTGCAGCTGTTCCTCAATATTTGCATTAATTATTTAAGGAGAATTTGTAGTGCTATATATGAAAATGTTATATCTGTTATTTATTAAATATGTAATGTCAGGAAATGTTACAGATGGGTCAAATGTAGAAAAGCCATTTCCTCAAAGGGGGATCAATAAAGGTTGCTCCTCCTTCCTCCTCTTTCTTCTTCCTCTTCTTCTTCTTGACGCATCCAAGCCAGGAACTTTGCATTTAGGAACCTTTGTTTTTAACTGTATTACACTGATTCGAATATAGGTGGACTCTCTTTTAAAGGAGAACTGTTATATTTTTACCTTAAAAATTACAGCTTAATCATTGTGATGCTGCACTGACCTGTAATGGGGAGAGTCTCTGTCATTGCCACTCAGGGCTCAGCACTGCATTAACTGCATTGTGTAACTTTTGAAGGACGGTACCACTCCCCCAAAATTTCAGGACAGTGCTAGAGAGTGAATTAAATCTGCCACTGTTGGGGGAGCGCTGGAGCAAAAATAACAAATCCTAACTAGTATTCCTTTAAAGAAATAAACTCGAACATCTGGATTTAACTCATGTTTTAAATCGAACAAACGCAATATGGCTGTTTCAGTCCGATTGCCGTCCTCGTTCTCACCTTGACGGAATAAATAAAAGCCATGATTTCTTTTAGAGGTATTTTATTTGCAAAATTACATTTCTCCCGACATTCTCATTCTAAACAAAGACAAAGGTCTTCTAATGTGCCTCTTTATTAAAATAAAAATTAAGAAACAACAACCAAAAAATGTTTTAAGTCCTTGAAGGCCAGACACAGAGTTTTTGTTTATTTTTTGTATTTTATTTTTTTCCCACTCAGTCATCACTCATTTGAACATGTAGAAGCCTCAGAGGAAAGGGAATCTAGCCTATATAGCAGTGCTGTAGTCTCACTGTACAGATGCTGAATCAACACACAGCCTCTTCCACTCACCTGGACAGGATAGTCTAAAAAAAAAAAATAGTGGACAAGGGTGCTTTGGAAGTTATTTATGGCACCCCTCTAGCACAAAGTTAAAAGGATGTATCTAAACATCTCAACCACAAGTCGTTCAACACAGTCTTACAGCTGTTTTCTTGGTCAAGTCTGAATCGTGGAATTTACCTCGAAAGTTCACTGCTCTCAGATGAAATGGTCCCGACACACTTTAGTGAATTAACACGGATGGGGGTGGCTCTGACAGGTTTGTATGTTTTATAAATACATAAATAAATGACATATTTTGACTTGTGATCAGCTAGGTCTATGAATGATTGTAAAAGGACAAGTGCAAACAGAAAAGGATAGAATTCATGGGATAGATTTTAATGCTTTGGAAGTGAAAGGAATTTTCAGTCGATGTCCTTAGAGGTTAAGGTGGCCTTACACTGGATGCCTGAAATGATCATGAGTAATGCTGAATTTGAATGAAAATATAAATAAATATATCGCAAGTAATACAAAGTGACATAAGAACAGGCTGTAAAACAGATTAGTGTGAAGAGACACGCACTGAGGGGGGGACCTGGATGCTAAAAACACCTTAAAGCCTAAAATGTTATAAAATAAAAGGCCTACAAATGTGGTTCAAAAAAGCATACATTGCCAGTCAAAAGGTGGGACACAGCTGATTGTATTGGTATTCAAACACAAAGCATGAGTTTATGTCCTATTAAAACATGATAACAATTAGTTTGGACTTAAGTCACGTTGAGCCTTTACTGCAATTTAGACTTAAAGCCACAAACTTAACATCATCCTGATTACACTTGTCCAAAATGGCAGCCAATTCACCTGTGACTCTTCTCAAATTGTACATTTTGGTGATGTAGCGTGAAGCGATTGCCAAGACAGGTCCTGCACAAATGTGGACTTTAGTTCACTATTTGTAATTGGCCTCTTTTAATGTTACTCAGTGGAACGTAGACCCGCTTTAATGAATTTCATCCCATCAGTAGTCTTGTGGCAACAGAAGGGTTTGGGCCCCTCCTGTGATACGGCACGGATCTTTTGACTGGTATTGTATGTAGTTACGTATTAGCGAAAGAGGAGTAATCGATTCAGTCTTTCTCTCAAACAAGTTATATATTAAATTCGATTTTTCTATTGACTACCGAATAATGAAGTGAGGGGTCAGGCAGAAGAGGCTGTGGGATGCTGGGCAGCTGTGAGGAGAGATGGTTAGTGCCTACACGTCCTGGACACACGCGCTGTCCTGAAAGTTTAAGGGACGGGCGACAAACCACTGATCTCTCACGTCTTCCTCCCATCCTTCCTTCTAAATTATGCCTATGTATACACACGTCTGTGCATAAACGACCTTGCTAGACATTCATAAATATGTATACGTGTAGGCACACACATTCTATGTATAATTGTACATATATATTTATAGAATATAGCTTCTTTTTGTAACTTTTTATAAATGTATATGTACACATATAAATATAAAAATGCAGATGTACAACGTCTGGGCATAACACAATGTGTGGGTATGTGGGTGTACACATGCACACATGCATGCAAGCACACGCGCACATACACACATTTTCCCCGCCGTAACCCCGTGTACACGCCTCACATGCACACACGCACGCACGCACGCGCACACATACACACAGTTCATGTCTAAAAAGATGCTTCCTACTCAAAACTTTAGCAGGCTGCAAGATAGGACACTTCCTAGGATTTTTTTTTCCCCAATGGATTTTTAAAGCTGTCAATGAGTTTTAAAAAGGGAAAACTAAAACTCGAAGAAGGAAAAAAATAAAAAAAAAGGCATGTACTCTATATATCTGCAACTTCTCAACATCAGCAAGTGGTTAATTTTGCATATTGTATACAAGATTTTTTTTTTTTGCCTAATTTTTCTTTTTTTATACTAAAGACCATATCGTTTGTCAATATTTATAAACCAGAGAAGAAAAATGTTTTTCTACAGAGACAGCGAGAGAGACAGAGAGAGAAAGAGAGAAAAGAAAGGGAGAGATTCCCCATCAGCAGGCTGTGCTGCGGTTAAGATTTGACATCAAGCTGTACAACGCTGTCAAAAATTTACTTACATCTAATCCCCATTTACAGGTACAGCTGTAATCAAAGGCACAAGGAGCTTCTACAAGTCAAAGTTTTTGTTTTTGTCTCTTTTTTCAGTGAAGTTGTACAAAATAGCATTACATTTTGCAGGCCTGTACAAGATAAAGCAACCTTGCACATTCCTCTGTATAATAAAACAACCCCACCCCCCCGCCCCCCACCCCCTTCCCAAAAAATATATTATGTATCCATTTATTTATATATATAGGACTAGCGCCCACCATATCGAGACACCTCCCCTTGTTCTAAGAGAGGCATCGATCAGCCAATCTGGTGTGGTGGCTCTCCTGAGGCAGAAAGCAGCTACTGCCTGTTGGCCAAGAGAAGCAGAGGACTACATGTCCCACAGTCCACCACTCCTAAGCGTAGTCTGTGCTCACTGGATGATTCAGAAACCCCCTGCTATCCCTGCAACCCTGCAATCTTGACAGTAAAACTAAGCAAAGAAAGGCAAAACACATTGAAATGAAACAAATAAAGGAAAAAAAACACTAGATAGGAAATGTGACGCAATAATAAATATGGCGGTGCTACATAGTGAATTACGCTTCCTGGCCTTCATTTAAGGAACCTGATGCAAAGTGCATTTATCCACCCCCTATGTCAAGTATTCTACTTAAAAAAAAAAAAAAAAAAAAAAAAAGACCTTCACAAGATTTGCTGAGGAGAGGTCATAGGTCAGACTACATTCAGACTAACGTGCCTGAAGTTACCACAGGTTTCCGTTAGGTTCGCTGGTCCACGTCCAACCACAGCTAGCAGAAAGTAAAAAATGGGAAAAAAAAAATCAAGTCTGAGAAACTGAACAAAAAAAAAGGAAACCAGGAATGACCTTTGAGTGATCAAAAATTCAATTCAAACAGCAACTTCAGGTGTGTGCTCACACACGCACACACACACATACGCACGCGCACACACACACACACACACTCGCACACGCATACCTCATTCTTTTCTCAGAAATACAGGCTATAAATAAGAAGATAAAACGGGGAAAAAAAGCATCAAAAGAGGAAAAAAAATAAAATCACATGACAACATCGTCACTTGTCAGTAGTTCACATAGTCCTGCTGCAATCTGGGAGTGGAAAAAAAAAGCGATCCGATTGGAGGAGTGGCCATCCGTGACTGTGGTGGTGACCAATCACAAGAGCTCGTACTGACGGAGGTGCATCCTCTGGATGATGTCACGACAGTCGTTGAAGACACGACGAATGTTCTCCGTGTCCACGGCGCAGGTGAAGTGCGGGTAGCAGTAGTGTTTGTCCGAACCACTCGCTGTGCTGATCCTCTGCAGGAACACACACACACACAGCACAAATTGCTTAAACAGCTTAAATCTTATACACAGAATAAGATGTGAAATATCCTTTGCCAATCCATTAGAGCTTCACACAGGGCCCAACCCATGCTCTTCCTACCTGCAGCCACACAATGTCTCAAATCCTACACTTAACCATGAAGTTTGCTGTGGCCATTTATGATCCGATCAGCAACTGGCTCTCCTTAACCACTAAGGTTACTCATGACCAAGACCACCCACTGCATCACTAGCTCTTCACAGGGGTCATCAGGTCAGCACCTTCCCTCGTCAATGTTTCACTGAATTAAGCCCACTACTCAGAAAGTCTTTCTTCCAAACTATGACCATCAACCTCTCCAAAAACCTCAGGTGCACACTTGTACACCATGAGGCCCTGGAGCAGAACTCGCATTTGCATGGTGCACCACATCTTAAACCTCACACAATTTTGGTGGGCTAACCTGGATTTGCTGTTCCATCTCCCCTAGTGGTGGAATATCTTGTGGCAACTCGAGCTCATTTGCTTTATTCTTTTCAATATACACACCATTACATGCTCCTCTAATTCCCTCACTCCAACTTTTAAACTCCAGGATTTCTTAGATTCATTTAGCATTCATTTCTATTCATTTTAGTGGAAGAAATAGTTCATATTTCAGGGGGAAAAAGCATCCAAAAACTGTGAAAATCAGACTGACCACTTAATGTCAACATGCTTAGTGCCAAGTGTCACCAAGAGGGCTATAAAGCCCCATTGCACTGGGCTGTGTAGCAGTGATAAAACAGCTTCCTATACACTTGGAATAAACTGGTAACTGGCTTCACTCTTATGCTCTTGTGACTGAATGCCAATAAATCTTTCAATACCTAGTGCAAAGCCTTTCTAGAAGAAGGGATGCTGTTACTTCAGAAAAGGGACTAGCTAAATAATACTCTCAATTTAAAAAAAGGTAAAGATCTTCGGCCATATTATTAGCCACAAAGCTGCAATGAAAATGTATAGAATCAAACTTTAGATATCCAAGTCATGTTTGATCAACTACATTAGTGGAAATAGTAAAACTATAGGGCACTATATAAGTAAACACAAAGCATGAGGGTTAATCCCATCCATTATCTGTAAGCGCTTATCCAATTCAGGGTCACGGTGGGTCCAGAGCCTACCTGGAATCATTGGGCGCAAGGCAGGAATACACCCTGGAGGGGGCGCCAGTCCTTCACAGGGCAACACACACACCTACGGTCACTTTTGAGTCGCCAATCCACCTACCAACATGTGTTTTTGGACTGTGGGAGGAAACCGGGGCAACCGGAGGCAAACTCACAAGGAGAACACACCAACTCCTCACAGACAGTCACCCGGATCGGGAATTGAACCCACAACCTCCAGGTCCCTGGAGCTGTGTGACTGCGACACTACCTGCTGCACCACCGTGCCGCCCAGGGTTAATCCCATTACTTAATTTTACTCCTGCTCCTTGTTTTTGAAAGTTATCTTTCCTATAGGAACTAAGTTACAAGTTGTAGTAGTTCAAAAAGACCAGCATTTCAGTGGTCCTAACCCTAGGACTAGAAAACAGAGAAACACAGACAAAGCAGACAAACCAAATATTTCAAAACACTTAATTGTAGAGCTTTCTCTTGTATTAACATAAATATTCTATCAAACATCTTGGGATAAGAGACACATGCGTTCTATTAGAAACAGATGACAAATGTTCTTTATGTATGGAGCCTACCAGAAATTCATCCCGAATGAAGAACTTGGCCCTGGTCACTTTTGGGTCCTCCCCAGGGTCAGGGGTTGCTGTGCATAATAGAACAAAAAGCAAAATTAGTTCAGTGTGACTATGTAGGAAACCTGTCCCGCATTTTCCATACTTAACATAAAGCATATGAATGTAGAAGCACTCTGTGAATGTTTTTGTCACCCCCCCCCCTCTCTAGCCACCCCCATTCCAACAATCACGTACATATCTATTGCTTCCAAACACCACTGTAATTTATATTAAACATTGTAATTCTTATAAAAAGGCAAGTTCTTAGTAAACAAATCAAAGTAAATAATGACACGCATTATGTATCTCATTCATGTGGCTTGCTGTGTCCCTTCCCTGCAACCTCCCCCAGCCTTTATCAAGCATCTAGCTGTTTCAGGGGTGCCATCAAAAATATTTGGGTGTTGCTGACATAAAAATAAAAAAGACCATTAAAAAACTTTATTGTGAAAATGCAGCTATAAAGTCAGAACAGTGATGTGGCCAGAAATAAAATTATCCCGAATCATTATGACATTTTGCTTATACCCTTACCTTCAGGCGGGATTGAGTAGCGAGCATATTCTGGGAAGTAATCTTCAAGTTTGGATTTACCAGCCAAAATCTTCTCTGCCAACATATCCTGTTTGTTCAGAAAGAGGATCACTGAAATAGTCCGTAAAAACCTGTAGGAAATAGACAATCCAGTCAGAATCTACCAACATACAAACAGCTATGACTTTTCTCTCTCTAGCACTGCTCAAAAGTCTCTTTTTGAAGAAAGAGTGAGTCAAAATATGGTTCTTAATATTAAAACCAAAATTTGGTGCTCTTGAGTGGCCCTAACATTGGGAGACTGTAATGGTGCTTTTCCATTGCATGGTACCTACTCCACTCTGCTTGGCTCAACACACTATTCCCGGGTCACTTGTTCTTTTGCACAGCTGCCCCATGAAATGTAGCCGGTCACAAATCCCCGTCTCTAGCGGGAACTGCAAGCTTTAAAATCTACAATGGTGGCTGTAATTTTAAGCACTGTTTATTAAGCACTGTCATGTATTCGTGTGTTTACAGATGACTAGTTTGTGCTGGAGGTCTGCGTTTCATAATGATTGACAAGTCTGTCTGGCCAATCAGCGCTTTGCAAGGTTTACATATCACTTATAATTTCGACTCGGCTCGTTTGGGACCTGCAGCGAGCAAGCACTAAAATAAAGTACCAGGTCCACGTACCAGGGACCAGATTTGCCTAGTGGAAAAGCAAAACAGCAGAGTCGGGTAGATGACATGCAGTGAAAAAGTTTCCTTGCAGTCTTTGAGGTCGTTGCCATCCAAAATTTGGGGAAGAAGAGTGTAGAATTAAGTGTATAATTACAATCTGAGTACGCAGGATGGCCTTTTTTGACAGATCCTAGCCAACATTTGTTAATTAATATGATCAAATTGGGTGGCTTTTGTTTTCCTCCACTGCATGGAACCTTCACAGCTCAGCTCTATTCTCTCTGGTTCATTTTGCACAACCTCAGCTCTCCCCCAAAATGTAGCTGTGATGTCACAAAACACCATCTCTAACAGAAACATTAAACACCATCTGTAACGGCTTTGGAAGCCACA
The DNA here is from genome assembly GCF_029633855.1 of Hoplias malabaricus. Classification (NCBI taxonomy): domain Eukaryota; kingdom Metazoa; phylum Chordata; class Actinopteri; order Characiformes; family Erythrinidae; genus Hoplias; species Hoplias malabaricus. The sequence continues at coordinate 10,693,749 of NC_089800.1, forward strand.
GTGAAGGTGGAGTTAAGCGTCATTTACTCATCTTGTATTGTGTTTTTGCGACTGAACACGGCTTAAAAGCACAGGTTGAGAAAGACCAGTAGAGTTTTTCATTCCTTGATGTACCTTCCACCAATCCAAGGAATGTTTGAATCTCTTCAAAAAATCATAATAAATAGCACAAATGTACAAGCTGAGTCAGATAAAAACAAACTCGCTATTGTAACTGTGAGCAAAAAGGTGCCTAATGTAAAACAAATAAAAAGTAGGGTTGAGTAGAATAGTTTAAGTACCATGCTGTGGTTCAGCGGAATACGAGTGCAAAACCCCAAAGACATTGCATTTGATGTAGTTTTAAAATATGCATTGGCGGGCTGGATTTGTAAATGAGGAAGCATGTGTTAGCCTTCACTTTCCCCAAGCCAGCTTTTTAATATTGTGGGATTGTGTGAGCCCTAAAGGGGGAACAGATACTCTTTTCACCAAAGTTTGTGAAAGTTTCTTCAGCAACATTTCAGACTTAAGTGGCACTGCAAAGGCAGCCCGGGTTCTGTAATCAATATATCCATAATCCAAAAATCAGTTTAATTGTTAAAAGAACACTATACAGGAAGTGGCTTTTTGTCTCCGGAGCTCCCCCTACCTGCTGCTGAGTGTTATACACATTTACAGTAATGTGAAATCAAGTCGGAAGACCCTCACAATCATTCTGAAGCTGTCATTTTTAGGTAAAAATAATTCATAGTGTTCCTTTACTAACCACTTTCTATGTTACTGTAAAACAGTGGACATTGTGCATGCAAATACAGAAAAACGGAACAACATAAAAGAGGGAAACAAAGACAAAAAATTAGGGTGGAACCTGTTATTCCAGATGCTGCGGAATAGGTCTAGGGACTCGCGCAGACGATTAGTGCTGTTATCTTCTCTGATCACCATGTTGTAGCTGCTACTGGCTGCCACAAAGATGATGGCTGTCACATCTGGAGGGACATTCAACAGGAAAATATACCATTTTAGTTTTTTCATCTGAATTTGAATCTGAATGTTTTTTTAAATCAGACGTTCATATGTGGCAATGTGACTCTGTCTGAACAGCCAGAATTCATGTGACTTTTTATGTAACTCCAGTCATTAAGAATGATCTGTGGACTCCGGTCCAAAGCATTTTCGTTTTAATTTGAGGCGATTGAGATTAGTGACAATTCTAAATCCAGGCTCCTGTCTCTTATTTATGAGAAAATAAACCTTGTGGAGAACAGCTTCTTTCTAAGTAGTTCTAAATCTGTTTTATATTGTTCACGTTGTTATGAAGCTGCAAAAATGTGGATCATTGGAATATTAAACTCATGTTGGCACTTGTATCCTTCTCTTTGGAGAACCTGTGTTTTCGAGACATGGGAAATTTTCTCTTAAAGTGAAAGAAACTTCAGTTCACGTTTTAATATTTTTTTTTTTAACATAGAGCTCATTTGGAATAAAGGAAAGGAAGATTTTGTGATACAGCAGTCTGCTGCAATTCCTTCAATTCAAAATGAAAGTACTTTGTATGGAACAGGCAGACATTTCCTTCTGGTCAGAGCCTGAAGCATCATCTTTTGCGCATGCGGGTCAGTTTAGGAGCATGATCTGTACAGACTGATGTGAGATATAGACATATGGACAGTAGAGAAAAAAAATAGATTTGATCACAAAACATTATTCAATTTGATATCAATGTTTTTGTATATTTCCAGTATTTACCCTGTTTTGACTTTAATCTTCCTGTGATGATATATGTATTGTTTTGTAACATAAACACATCTCATCAACTGCCTCATTTTTATGTAAATCTGAAATGAACTACATATAAATTAAACTCACCATTAAAGCACTGAATCCACTTTCTCCTCTCATCCCTCTGACCTCCCACATCAAACATGCTGAGAGAGAGAGAGAGAGAGAGAGAGAGAGAGAGAGAGAGAGAAAATGACAGCAACACCCAAAGATTAAATCACGTTGGAAACAAATTATTTTAAAAACAGTTCCTCACTGAAAATCAAAAAAATAATAATATAGAAAATAATCCTGCAGTTGAAAAGGCACATAGAGAGAATAGAAATTATCATTATAGATATTATACAACAGCAAACCCATGTGATCAGAAAGGAAATCTGCAGTTGCATTATTCAATTAATAGTCCACTGAGGTCATGTTGTCATCTTGTAGTCATTAGGACTTCCAGGTCTAAACTGAAGGACAGAAATGAGTATCTTTGAAAACCTGATACTTGTTTCTGGTTCAGAAGTGTTACCTCCAAACATTCCCTGAATAACAAAGTCATTAAGAAGTCAAAAAACTCATTTTGTTATAATCTAGCTCACGCTGCATTCAATCATAATATATGTAACATATTCAAAATACTCCACAGACGATAAAGCATTGTGTAGCTTTTCAGATAAAAGCAGCATTATTTATCTTTTTAGCTGCCAAGTTGAGTCCAGTTACATTCAGATAAAAATAAAAATACATAGGACACAACGTATCAAATTTAGCACCAATATCTGTGATGTTTGGACAATCTATTAAAGTTTAGTCATAGAAAAATTAAACTTAGTCAAAGAAGTCACAATATGGGCATAATGCCAACAACAGAAGATAAGGCTTTTCCATCACGACTTAAAAGGACCACAGACTACACCTACAGGCTCTGACAAAACAGTGATGACATAATCACAATCCACAAATTAGAAATGTTACATATTCAGGTTAACCATCATTCACAAAATGAAAGGAAAGTGTGCATCAGTGCACTGCCACTTACTGAAAGTTGACTTTGTCTACTTGGAACCGTGTCTCAAAAATCCCTGAAGTCAAAACTCGGCACCTAAGCAAATCCTACATAAGGGGGCGTTGGGGAAGGGAAAAATAGTCATTACCTACAGTTTCTTAAACACACACAGTAGTGTTCATTTTCCTTTAAATTCAAGGGGCCAATTAAAGGGTTACACACAGACAGATTACTCTGTCTGTTCTTTGTTATAATAGTCATGGGACCAAATGCATAGGCTTCATAACGATTACTGATTAGATTATTAGTATAGGTATGATTACTGCTACTAACTAAAGACTACACCTGTATCACTTAATGTGTACATTGTCCTGCTAGATAAAAATAGGTAAATATCATTTTGAATTATGATTATGTCAAAAGAAATACTGGGATTAAGTAAATAAATCATGGCAGGATAAAGATACCAAATGTAATGCCATTTTGTTAATGTAACCCTGTTTTAGCCCGAGATAAAGAATATATTTTGCTTGTTTGCTTACCATTATGTTTCCTTTTTTTTTTTCTATTAATGCATGTAGCCTTTGTACAACTATACACATGCATTACCTTAATCCGGCACTAATATGTTTTTCCTTTTTTCTTCACAAAACAGTGTTAAGTGCCAAAAAAATGACTAGACACACAGGAAGCCTAACTGAAGATGGATACTGCTCTTACATGATTAAAAGGTTAATATCAGCATTAGCAAATGAGTATAATACATAAATACAGTAAATACACAGTGCCTCCACCTGGTCTGTTGGTGTGTAGTCATTCTGTCGTACTGAGTCGATTCTGTCCAAGAAGCTGTAAGACACAAATAAACGCAAAAGATTTTACAAAGTACAACTCAAAAAGCTCAGAGTGTAACAGAAGTAAAGAATACATACAGATGCATAATTTTAAACACCAACAGATAAGTTACCCAACAAAACTTTTTACCCTAGTTGGAACTCATCTGTGAGAATTAAATCAGCATTAAACTTCTGGACCACAAACACCACTCTCATCCCAGAGGTAATGGATAGGGCCCCATCACTTTACAATATGCAGTTCTACTGATCCATAGCTTGAGCTGGTTGGCTTTATACCCCTCTACCTGACACTTGGTCCCTGAGCATAGTGAATTTAGGCTAATGTGTGGCCAATAATACCCAATTAATACCCAATTAATACCCAAGAGCATCCCGATTATTTTATTCATACCAGTAATGGTAATACCTGCGGTCTCTGCATAATTAGACATCTGATTTTACAACGGGGCCCCCCAAAGTAGCTAAAGTTGACAATTAAAGGTGTGTCTAATAATTAGGAAAAATTGCGTTTACAACACATATTCATTAACAATGCTTTCTGTAAGTAAAACACATGTTTTGGCCATTCCTGAAGGAGAATTCCACCAATGTTGACTGCTGCATTTAAACATGATGTTTAAATGGCCTTCTGGAATAACCCCAAGGTGGGAATTCCCTGGAATTATGGGGAGTGACATAGTTATCTGGACCTACACACTGACCTTTGGACCCTTCCTCTTACACATTTACGCCTTCATGCTGTGTTGTCATGGTAGTGTGTTTTGTTGATATACACGGTGTATCTATGTGTGTAAGAACACACGGGCATGCTATACGACTCCTAAAATATATATATATACACACATTATCTGCTATAGTAAATCCCTTCCATCCATCCCTTCCATCCATCCATTACCTGTAACCGCTTATCCAATTTAGGGTCGCGGGGGGTCCAGAGCCTACCTGGAATCATCGGGCGCAAGGCGGGAATACACCCTGGAGGGGACGCCAGTCCTTCACAGGGCAACACAGACACATTCACTCACACCTATGGACACTTTCGAGTCGCCAATCCACCTGCAACATGTGTTTTTGGACTGTGGGAGGAAACCGGAGCACCCGGAGGAAACCCACACAGACACGGGGAGAACACACCAACTCCTCACAGACAGTCACCCGAAGCGGGAATCGAACCCACAACCTCCTGGAGCTGTGTGACTGCGACACTACCTGTTGCGCCACCGTGCCGCCCAAAACTGATATTCAATACATGACATTTTTTATGTCAATAGGGTGGTCTCACAGTGGAGGGATGAACAGAAGCACTACAGATCTGAAGTAAGAGAGGAGATAACACTTAAAGCTTAAATCTTTGTTTATCTGAATGTTGTAGTGTTCTGGTATATTTTGTCAAATATATTTTCTTTATTAAAAGTATTAGTTGCTGGTTAATTGACTATACAATGCCATTTTCCTTTATTTTTAAATATGTGTAATTTTAATAAAAAACAAATAAAGTGATTTCTGACTTTTCTAACATATCTTTTACAAAAATAAAAATTGCTGATTAAACTTTAGTTGTTCTTAATATTTCTATTAAATTCACGCAGGTTAGATTTAATACAAATATGGTTTCTCCCTCTCTGCTCAGCAAGGCCACCATTAATATCCCTCGTTGTTGCACTATTAGCACAGCTAAACACAGGACTGTTCCACCACCACCCAGCAGATGGGGCACACACACAAAACCACACAGGAGTTGCTGCCTGGCTGTAACAGAGGGTCCTAGTTGCTGCTCTGCAGTCAGATTTGCATGTGGTTTGTAAAAATAAAGGTTATAGTTTGGCTAGCGGTGGCTTTTAGCAAACATGTGAGGATACAACAGAGAGCTTTGTCCTCTCCAAGCTCCAGCCTGCCCTGCTGATCGGAGACACGTTAGGCATGGCCTTAATAACAGCCGCAGTCAGGATCTATGCAGAAAAAAAAATCTACACTTGCTTTGTCTAGTAAGGATCGGATGATATGAAAATTTAAATCAATTATATCATTATATCTTTTGTACGCTGCAAAAAAAAAACATTTTATCTATGAAAATTTTACTCCACTGCTGTGAAACACATTGTTTTTTCAGTGTAAATACATTTTAAAATTGAAAAGACTTGCTGTAGCACGTAGAATTTCAAGTCTAGTTCACATTTATAATCATCACAATAATATTAAAATCATAATCATACCATGCTGTCAGATTTAATGGTTGGTTCTGATGTTATGTGATGTCAAAGTCTTCAAGATACACTATAAAATATAAAATAGTAATTCCTAACAAGAACTAAAATGCATCTTTCTTCCACTGTAAGCAGTTATCCCTGAAACTCCAGTGTGTCCCCCTTTTGGACTTGTGTCAGTGAACTGTGGGACAGACAGTATGCCGACCCTTTCGTACAGCTGACCTGGTTCACCGGACCAGTCCAACCTTTATTAAAAGAGTGGTGCCTGTTAATTGGCTGAAGGGAAAGTGCCAATCAATACTTTCCAACTTCTGAATGCCCGTTATCATCAGAGTGGCCTAGATGCTTGCTGACACACAGGGCAAATAATTCACACAGGTGCAGCTTCCTCTTTTGAGGTACTGAAGTATTAGTATTGGGAGATATCTAAAGAAAATACGTTATATTACTGCTATAATCTCATTATCAAACCTTAAACTTTGCCCCAAGTCTTTGCCTTTGGATCTTTGCCCTCTATTAGACTGCAATCGTAAAGATAGACATGTTCTACGTTCATAACACAATGTACCAACAATCAAATCCTGTGTTCATTAACGGCCAAAAAAAATCTCCTGTCCGAACACAAGCTTTTCTTTTTCCACAAATATTTACATTATGCAGAAAGTTATCTTATAAGCAGATATGGCATAGACTACATCACTTATAGTCTGATGCTAAGGTCACTGTATATGGGCTTATGATTAACCAACAATTATATCCTTGTAGGTGCACTGAATAATCCATTACACAGTACATCTGATGTAAAAGTCTATAAATATTATGTAAAAACAATAAAAAAGTAACCCAGCGCTAGCCTAATATTTAGCGAGGTAACCTAACCAAGACAGGCAACGGGACAATATCTTACTATATTAGGATAAACTTTTGTGAGCCTAGTGTGGATATTTCAGTAGCTACAAGCTTTAAATCAAGCATTTTGCCAGTGGCCTATTATTAGTGTGTGGCCCTGGATATTGAAACTTCTCTTTAAATACTGTCAAAGTATACATACTCATCAGGCCAGAAATGTGTTGGTTTGTAGAATCTGTTCGGTCTGTATGCTAACTATTGCGATCCTATCACGGCATGAAAAGATAATTCATTTATTATTGAGGGATTGATTTTTTTTTTTTACTGTAATTCATATTTCTGTTCACCTGTTTAATTAAAAAGCTATGCATTATTTTGTACTTGTGAAATCATGTGTTTAGCAAAGCTGATTTAACAGTCAAAAAGGCCAGGATTAGTAATTGTGTTAAAGGGAACGTCTACAATTGTGTGTAAACGCAGTTCTCTCTGGTTGTTTACATTCAGAAGCTAATCACCTTTTAAGGTGGAACGGTGTGCTTGAGGGGGAAAAACAACTGTTGTTAGAAGTTTAACTTGTCTTTAAGCTATACTCGCAGAAACACATTTGTAACTTGAGTTGTTTAGTTTTGTAGCACTTTTGGTAATGCAGATAGACAATTAGAGAGAGAGAAAGCCTCGCATACCTGACTGAGACTCATTCACAGCCGCGGGGGCTTCGGAAACACATTAGACCGGTTTTCAGCACGCAAACAGACTGGAGAGCAGCAAATGGTGAGAAAATATTTTCTGAATTTTATAAGAAGTGTTTTTTGATTACAATCACGGATGTCAAATTTAACACTGGCCAACTCCGGGACTTATCACAAGCTAGGGATACTTCGGTACTACTTCAATACCAAAAGTCTGAAAATGTACTGGAGATTGTGATACCACTGTTAGTAATAATAGCAAGCTATCATTAGCTTATTAGCTAGCAAATAATAAAAAATAAGTATAAGTACTGTATTTAACAGAATACTGGGGACACAGAGTGCTACACACTAACACATGGTGTTAACAAGAGTGGATAATCACAGTGGAGTGATATGTCTGGAACTTGTTTAGACTACCAGTCATTTTACTAGGCGGTTAGCAAGCTAAAAGGAAAAAAAAACAGCATGCTGGTCAATCAACTCTGTCTGTCTTTCATAATCAATTTACAGTATAGTGTAAAAGTCATTGACCATGTGTAAAAGATCAGAGCATATGTACGACTACATGTACAGAAAAATACAAATACAAATCATTATAGTTATAGGTTTGAAAACAAAATTGTTTGTCCTATTTATATTACATTTTTCCTTTTAAAAATGTTACTGTAATATTATTCTGTTATTATTCTACTATAAAATTATTACCATTCTTATTACACCTGGCATTATTATTTATATTTAAAATTTCAGGCAGCTGGTCACTGCAACAGAAATACTGTCACCTTAAAGTGCATTTATTTATCGTGGCACAATAATGTTTTGTTTAAAATAACAGTTATGTCTTACTGTGTTTTTTCAAAAGAAGAAAAAATGGAGCATAAAATTCATTGTTTTATTTTAAGCTGTGGTAACATAATTGTATACACAATAATATAAATCACACAATTTTAGTGGTACTGGTTTGGTTTACAATATATATATATATATATATATATATATATATATATATATATATATATATATATAGACTGAAATAACCATTAACAATTTTAGCCACTCAGATTTCAATGCAGAAAGCACTGTAATTATGTACGGAAGAAAGTGCCTCCTGAGACAACAACTACTGTTACACGACAAGTATCACTTCCTAGGACTTTCCTACACTTTTATCTACCTACCCATCTATCTGGACATCTTTCCAGGAACACTAACATTTATGATAACATCTGTGAGTACCCATGTGATATACAGTACCACTACGTCCGCATTATGTTTTTGATGATCTGATATTGTGAGCAGTCAGTGGAGACTATGTTCAGTGGAGACGGAGAGTCACAAGTGTTCAGTGGTAGACAGTGAAGGAAAGTTCAAAGGCCATGAGTGGTATCTCAGTAGATCTTTTGTTTCAAATAAAACACCCTACTCTTTTTATATGATTGTTCGTTACTGGGCTGCCTTAAAAATTTGATTTAAATAATTCAAATAACTGATTTTTGTTCTGTTAACGTACAATGAGAATTATAATTAACTCCAAGATTTATGGCACTCAGGTAATTTTATTAAAGTAAAACATAATTTTCTAAAACTGTGTAAGTAGAAAAGCATGTAAACACAGTCTAAGTGTTTGAAATAAGGCTGACTGAGCAGGTTCCCACCAGAAAATTCCCACTTTCTTCAGTGAATGTACCCCTATACACGATAAAACTATAACTCAGTGGCTCTCAATCACAAGATTTATTATTTGAGATATCAATGATTCATTTAATAATCATTAATCAAGGGTCCAAACCCTAGCCTACCACTGCCCTGTCTGTTTTTAAGTTTTTTTCAGTTCCAGGATGCCTGGTCCAACTAATCGGCTCATTAGCAAACCGTTTCTGAGTTTGAGTGGGTGAGTTAAAGCAGGAAACACATTAAAATGTGCAGGGAAATGGTAATCCAAGACTATTCAGTCCAGGTATGCTTTCCGATGTGAAGTGGACATAAAAACAGAAACAAATCTAAAAATAACATATAATGGATGCTCAGTTAAAGAAAAACAGAGCTGCATTTGAGAATAATGTATCATCTTATACATAAATACACAGGCTAAACTAGTGCACTAAGCGAATGAACCTTTAAACTATTGACAACCACAAAGAGCAGTGTACACTGTTTTATTTTTTAGAGGAATTTTTGGTGACTGGAAAACCTGTCCCTTCAGATAAGCTAATAATTCTAACTCAAGCAGCCATAGTTCTTACATTCTCTCTCACATTTAGGAAAAACACACACATATTTAGTCGTGCATTCTCTCAGCCGCATTGACCACACAGGAGCACTTTTAATTCTACAGTTACAGACTGTAGTCCATCTACTTTCATATCCCCTTTTCACCCTGCTCTTCAAATATCAGGACCCCCACAATGCAGGTATGGTTCGGGTGGTAGATCATCCTCAGCACAGGTGGCATCCTGTATCCACTGATGAAGGACAAGAGGACAACCAACAAAAGCTGTGCAGCAAGAGGTTTTACATCAGACTTTACATCTACAGGATGGACCAGGGAGATAGGAGTGTCTAATGCCCCTTTCACACATGAACTGTAGAACATTTCTAGAGAGGCGTGGCACACAGCTCTTGTGCAGTATGTGCAGGAGAAACTCCGGAACACTTCCTGTGCCGTTCTCACATGTGCTGACTTTGACTTTACCCAGAACATTTATTAGGGCTCCAGGAGGATGAAGTCCTTTACACATACAGCCCCTCCGGGCAAACTCCGGAACATGCCTGGATTACAGTGCATGTGTGAAACGGGTGTAACAGAGTGGACAGTGAGGGGACACAATGTTTCAAAACATGAGCAGCACTGCTGTGCTAGAAACCTTACTTCAAACAATATTGGTTGGCCTTTAACTGTACTATTTCCTTTAAACATCTGTGGAGTAGTGTAATGAAGTGATGCTTAGAAAACAGCATAGAACAGTTAAACACTTTCTCAAGCAACTGTGAAAACAGATACTTTAAATCAGATTTTGGTAAAGCTAGTGTGTATCCATGTGTGTGAACATGTGGTTTGTTTTGAAGAAAACAAAGCAACTGAGGTGTCAATTACTTAATTCAACTACAATGAAAAAAGCCTTTGCAAAACAGTGTGATCAAGAAACTCTGAGGTGGAAGTCCGAACTGAAACTAGAAAAAAAAAGAAAAAAAGAAAGAAAAAATAAAACACATGGGCTGCAACAATTTCCTGTCACTAGTGCTTAGTCAGCAGTGACCAACCATATCGCAACACAATCTCAATCTGCTTTGCTGTTGTCTTCCCTGCTCTTTTCTTCTACTCCTCTTTCACTTTCTCAAACTCATCACTTCTGCACAGCTTCTGTCCCACTCAACCCTTTCTCTTTCCTTTTTCTTTCTTTGCTGCTCATTCCCTCAATACCCCTTCTTTGTTCCCCTCTTGTTCACGCCTTCTATCCTTTTTGAACTCTGCCTCTTTTTCTTCTGGCCCTGTGAGGATGGTTTATGTGAGAGGAGACAAGACCATTTCACATCCTGACAGCTACAATAAACAGACGAATCCAAAGCACCTCCGAAAAGAACAGCCTCTCTCTCTCTCTCTCTCTCTCTCTCTCTCTCTCTCTCTCTCTCTCTCTCTCTCTCACACACACACATATACAGCTGCAAGAGCTAAAAATAGGTCTGGGAATGGAGACACTCACACCAGTCCTGAGGACATAAACACACAGGCACCAGTGAAGTACCTGCCCAAGATGGCTGCCGGCCTTCTCGTCATCCAGCACTGCTGAAACTCTGTGTTTACAAGTGAAGGGCTTCGAGGAACAGATGCTCGCTTTTAGTCTGGAACTTTTTTCGAGGCGATATTTCTGGCCAGCCCTTGATCCTTTAGTGTATACACACTGCTGCTAAAAATGGCGCCGAGGTTTTTTTGGCTGGAGCTGCGCTCGATGGCGGGAGATACCCGCTGTTTTGGCCCTGAGGGAATCCAACTCAGAAGTGCAAATGTAAACCCCGCTATTGTAGCAGACTATACACATAGGCCTGGCCATCTGGATTTTACGATCTCATCAAAATACTGACAATTATTATGGTTTGTTTTTATTTATCACAAACAGCTGTAAATACTAGTTATATGGTAGAGTATGAGAAAAGGTCATTTACATCACTGACAGAGACAGAGAAAAAGAGAGGAACACACAGAGAGAGACAGAGACATAAACAGAAAAAAAGATGGAGAGAAATGAGAGAGAGCATGAGATAGAAGAACAAAGGGAGGGAAGAAAGGGAGGGAGAAAAACCTGAAGATGCAATAGAAATATGTGAAAGAGTGAGAAATAATGAACAGAAAAGCAGACTAACTTATCTTAAGATTTTAACATTAATTGGGAAATGTTTTTACAATAAGAGAGTGAAAGAGAGAGAGAGAGAGAGAGAGAGAGAGAGAGTAAGAGAGAATAAAGACAGAAAGAGGCCCATAGACTGTTCATGGACTCCATAAGTTATAAATGGCTCTTCCTGTGCATGGTCTGGGATAGTAGACTGTATCAGAGTGTATCTGGATCTACACTCGCTGAGCTAAATCTCACAGGATGAACCAAATGTGCAGCTGTTGAACACACAGAGAGGGAGAGAGCAAGACAGATGAGGGAGGAAATAAGAGAGGGCAAGAGACAGAGAGAGAGAGAAAGCAAGAGAGAAAGAGAGGGAGAGAGAGAGAGAGAGAGAGAGAGAGAGAGAGAGAGAAAGCAAGAGAGAGAGAGAGAGAGAGAGAGAGAGAGAGAGAGAGAGAGAGAGAGAGAGAGACTGACCGACCATGCTGGCTAGGACCTGCAGCTGGATCACCATGGTAACTCTAACTGGTGGGTCAATAGTCAGAACTCCTCCCCTTCCTCTCTTTAATTGGGCAAGAGCAAGAGAGCACCCGCTTCACACACACACACACGCGCATGCTCGCACACACACACACACACACACGCACGAACGCACACTTACACGGCATCCGGTTGGAGAAACCCTTATAAACATGCTCCATAAACTCATCTCAGCACTTTCACATTCTCAGCACTGCAGTGGGCGTTGTCCTGTGTCCACTGATGGACTAGAAGACAACCAACACAAATGTGTGCACCAAGTAACGAAGCTGCTGTCTCTCACAAATCTGTGGGCTACATTGTACCCAATGAACAAACAAGATATGTGAGTTTATTAGTGTGAGCAGTGTTTAAAAACCCCAGCAGCACTGCTTTATCTGATCCACTTAGCAGTGCAACACATATTTGCTCACATCATTACATCAGTGTCACATACATGCTCTGTGGTAGTCCTGACCACTGAAGAACATAATGAAAAGAGTGGGGGTTGGGGGACGAACAAAATATGCTGAGCAACAGATGTACTATGTAGTATTACTGAAAATGTGTATGTACGTTTGATACAGTACGTGATAATATACATCACATTTGCAAGAACCCCTTATTTCTCATAAAAACCTTCCCAAAATATATATATTAATATTAATGAGCATTCATGTAACAAAACGTCCATATCCATGCCATCAGCAACTATATTTTGCTTTATCAGACACTACCCAGCATTTTCCCCATGTTCTGCCCAATGTAGTTATTTCAGCTGTCACCCACTAACTAGGATTTCATCGGTCACACAGTGAAACCAAGCTGGAAGGCCAAAAGCCAGCACATGCTTTTTCTGGAACATATGAAGACAGCCATTTCTTGTTTTCAAGTTGTTGAACAGCCCTACATGCTTGAAGGAGAACACTAACTTCCCAGATCTGCTATGAGAACAGACCAGTGACCAGCGAACCGACAGCTACACTCTCTAGCACTGTGCTTTTAGGTAGAAAGGATCAGAATCTGTTATATATTATGGAAGCACAGAGCTTGAGTCGGTGGCTGGTAGAAAGCAGTCCTTAATACAGCTTTGTAAGAGCAGCTAGCAAAGTTGTTAATAAGGTAAAACTACATTATTATTGCCATCATAACAAACACTGTACAGCTGTAATATTCCAGATGGAAGAATGTTCTTGACAATTTTACTGAAACTAATTCTATTTTATAATTTCTATTTATCCATAAGTCATATTTTTTCTTTTTTTTTTTTACACAGTGTAATGGACTGCTAACATTTTCATATTAATTAAAATAGGAAAACCCTGGAAACTGGATATACACCTTATGTAGACCAGTAATTACAGTGCCTGACAAATATAAATTTTTTGACCAACAGTAACACATTTAATATATTAATGTGGTAGTGGCTGATATAATTCAATACAATCAAAATTGCTAAAAAAAATATCAATAGTTTTCTGTTGGAAGTCTACGTCGGAAAATATTATTAGCCAAACAGTATTTCAGTCAGGCCCTAGTTGCAATATATTGATACATAACATTATTATTATTTAGTTAATTTCTAAAGTAAAATGTCATTAATAATAATATGTTTAAATTATTTATAAACTTTCTCACACTCAGGGTGACTTTACATAAGTATAGACATAATACGCACATCAATATTCAAGAGAGAAAGAGGGAAATAAAACATTCAGTTGTTTACAGGAAGGAGCTGATGAAAATGTAGACGAAAAAAGGTGTGTTTTCAGTTCAGATTTAAAAGAGGAGAAAGCAGAGGAAGATGAGATTTTGAGGTAATGTGTTCCATAGTTTAGAACCATGATACAGAAGGATCTGCCCCCTGCAGATTATTAAGTGTAAATAAAACTAGCGCACACATATCTGGCTCCTCTATTATAAGAAGCACTGGGATCTGCCTCAGTGAAGTGTAATTTCAAAGTACAGACAGGATACCAAATAAGCTGTTCTCTAGGAAAATATTAACATATGACTGTATCATGTTGTTAATGTTGCAGACATGGGTCTTTGAATTATGATGAGTTTGCACCTTTAGCGTGATACGTAAAATGACATCAGTATTTGTGCATTATGCCTATTATTCATACTCCTTGAACACTCAAAACTTCATGTATAAAACTAATTTCTCACGTATTATAGAGAGCTAACCCCATGTAAAGACATTAACTACACAGTAACAGGCAGCTAACTGAATATCAGCCTATGATCTCATTGTTATACCAGTTTTTTCCTCTAATCTTTTGACTTTTGCACGATTTAAGGTCACAGCTGGATTCCACCAGAATCAGGGCAAAAACCACAGAATGAAAGCAAATGACATAAATGTGCACAGAGAAAAGATGCCAATATTCATTTATTGAAACAAAGAGACAAATGCTGATTGTAATATCTCACCTCAGCTAATGTAACTAGCCTAGTTTAAAAAATTCTATTTAAACTCTCAAAAAATATACATAAAGTATACATAAATCCTCCTACATCAAAATAACCGTAAAATTGTGAACAGTTCTGTAGCTGACACCAAATTCACTTGTCTAGAATAATGAGCTCAGTGTTGTTATTGTAAGGCACTACATAGTAGAGCTTGTGGAGCATTCTCGTAACAAGAAGTGAGTGAGTGAGTGAATTGTAAGCCTGTGTCATGAAAATGAGACAAGAGACAAGAGCCTTTACTGAAGAAAACACAGTAGTTGCATAGCTTATCACTAGAAGCGTGTCTGTGGCATCTGTCATCCCAGTGCACCAACACTTTCAAATTCCTTATTAGTAGTATAAACATTTTTAAATGAATTATTATTAAAACTGAGGTCAATTACCACGGTTTGAAAAATTCATGTAAAACATCAACAGTCTCCCAGAAGCAGCTGCAAAATTAATAACCCCAAGTGAGCAAGCCAAAGGCGACAGTAGCAAGGAAAGACTCCTTTGAAGCTGGAAGAAAAGTAAGCTCACTATGCTAACGTAGATGATGTTGATGCTTGCCGTTTAGCGTCTCTGTAGAGATGTACTGGTTTAGTCTTTTTTATTAATTCATAAAGTTGTCATTGTTGTTGTTCATCTAGGTCAATTTTTGAAATGAATACACAGTGCTGTGAATTTTAATTGTGTTGTTTGTATAAAAATTGCTGAAATGATTTTGGTATTGGTACGTTTTTTACTTTTCTGCACATTGTAATATGATAATATGATAACTCATGATATTAAATTTTCATAATCCTTCAAGTCTATTCAGCACAGACCTTAACAAAAGGCCTCCACAACTCAGTTGCTAACACTACTACTACTTACGCAGTTTTAAATTAAAGCTCCTTTGTTTATAATTTGCTTGTGAATTCTGCCTCCTCCCAAAGTTTCTTCCTCTCCCGGTTCTAGGGAGTATTTTCTTGTCACTTTTACCTCTGCCTCGCTCACATGCGGTTATTAATTTAGTTTTGTTTTAAATTTGGATATCTGTAAAACTGCTTTGTGATACCATCAGGTTGTAAAAAAAAAGACATGACGATTTTGGACTTGAATAGAACATAGACTTAACTAAGGACTTAAACAAGGACACTGGGTAAAAATGCACACACCTGACACCTGTGAACAAAAGCTCATGTGACTCAATAGGTCAGGTCATGTCAAAGTGAACAAAACAGAAACACCACAAAATCACAATTGATGACATAAATGTACACAGAGAAAGAGGGTAATCAAAATTCTTTATGAACTGACAAATTCTAATTGTATTTTCATCTCAGCTAGATTTCAAGTTTGTAAAGAGTTATTTAGCTGATACATAACTGATACATTCCCTAAACACTGTTGAATTTTATATTCCAATTAAATCAAATTAAATCAAATTTCAAATGAACTTGGGCTTGTTGTCCAGGGTGTCTTAGCCAGCTGCAGTAGTTGTTTCCTTCACTCTTAAAGTATAGGTTCAACAAAAGGTTCTTTGAGCAATGCCATAGAAGAACCACTTTTGATTCCATAAAGAACCCTTTTTGCTTTTGACTGGGTAAAGAACCTTAAAGGCTAAGCACCACTTAATGGACCTCCATGAATATTTCACATTATTGTAGTTACTGACATATATAAGTATGAATTAAAATGAAAATAGCAGCTTAATTTGCTTTAAAACTGACAATTTTATTAAATTGACGGAAAAACCCGAGCTCGCTACAGAAATTCTTGAACACAACCGTGACGTCACTGGTGGACAACAGCTGAACAACGCCGCGGTAAAACACCGTTATGACTGACTTTTATGACAGTATCTAGCTAAATAACCAACATTATTCATGACAATAGCCTAGCAATAAGCTAAACTCAAATTTAGAGGTACCGTTATTCTTGTAAATGTGATCGAAGTCGAACTTGAATTCATCCGACACTATAAACTTCCGTAATGCAGCTACGTAGCCGAGTATAATCTGAACCACCGAGTTTAGCAAGTCAAGCTAAAGTTAACTAACACCAACTAAAACAGGCGAAGTAAGTGTCCTGTTTACCTCCATGTTACAGAGGCTCTTGAACACCTTTCGTTGGTGTCCTTACATGCCCATATTGTTGGAAAAGCGCCAGTGAAATGAGCACTACAGATAACGGAGTGAGCGGATTGGTCCTTTCCAAAGTGCCCGTTTAAAGTTGACAAATTTAGTTAATTTTCTGGACATTTTGGGATCTTTGGGCCATTTGTGCACAGATGTCCCACTGTACATTGAATTATTGCAGCCAAAACAACACACCATTTCATTATTTTGCATTAAGTTAAGTGCAACTTCTAGAGTTGTTGTCCACCATCTACGTCAGAGGCAAGACGCCTATTAGAGTTTCCGAACACCGTTGGGGTGGGGGGGTAAGAAATAACATGTTTTCTGACTATCAATAAACACAAGTTAGGAACTCAAATTCCACTGTATTTATTTGTTTGACACTTTCATGTAGCTGGTGCTTAGCCTTTAAGTATGAGTGATGGATTTTTAAACCTTGACAAGTTTCTTCACATTCACACATCTCCTAAACAAACACGGTTCTTTATGAAACCAAAAGTTTGGGAACACTCAAAAACCCTTTGTATCACCTTTATTTTTAAGTGTTCTTGGAACTAGCCAGTCTTTGACTAGATATATAGTTTAGCTCATGTTTTTTTTTCTTTAATCTAAATATTTAAACATTTTGTGAGAAACTAATTTGCATATCAGCTATGTACCATTTCATTTATTACTTTTTTAATAATTTACTATTTAGACTTTAATTTTCACTATTCGAATACATGAAAAGTCGGACTGCTATATTTCTATATTTGTTTATATTTAACAAATATATGTTAGCCTTTGAAAACACAAATTATTTTCTTTTTATCTGTTAATTAAAATAAAAAATTACAGATTTTAGGTTTTATTGCATTTTTGAAAATCGTCCCAACTTTTTTAGAAATGTAGTTTGTATAACTCTGCAAATAGTGTGTACTGTGAAAATGTTCTGAATTGCAATGTTTATATATATATATATATATATATATATATATATATATATATATATATATTTGTATTTTTTTACCATGTCTGCGTATTTTATGCATGATGAATCATGAATCATAGCAATGCTCAAATCACTGGAGATCCACACATGCTTGTTTATGTATGTACACAAACGATTAGGAGGGGGTTGACTGGACAGGATGGTTGAGCATCTCTCTTTGCTCTCTCTCTCTCTCTCTCTCTCTCTCTCTCTCACTCTCTCTCTGCTGCTGACCTTCCTTTGTTCACTGGCCATTGGCCGGATTCTCCCTTTGATTGGACCAAGACCATGTGATCGAAGCCTGGGTAGAGCTCCACAAAGCGGAGCTAAATTTAGCAACGGCCTAGCCCAGCTCCACAGCTAGTTTACATATGCTTACAGAAGGAGGAATAGAGAGGCAAAGAGGGAGCGAGAGACAGAGAGGGGTGGGGGGTTAGAGAGAGATAGAGAGAAAGAGAGAGATCCTAAATTTAGGCTGAAGCAGTGTTTCCCTGTAGCTACAAATACACAGCCATGACAGTGCTAACTTTTTCCATTGCTTATAATGTTAGAATGACATTTGCTTAGTGAGTCCCAATGCCTTTCTGCATTCTCTTTCCTACTGCTTGTTTTACCACTCTCTTCATCCTCGATACAACCCACAAACCAGTAGCTGTCAAACAAAAATAGATGTAGCTGTTTTTCTGCTTGCTGTTTTAGCCTGTGAGACAGCATGCAAGGCTAGTTAACTCACTAATGGCCAATTCAAAGCAAGCCCTACTTTTCTGCAACTCTCCTCAAAATATTCTCCATGCCAGAGTCAAGAAATCAACCTTCAATCAAACCATGAGACTTTACAATATATGGATTGTTGAGCATTTTTGCAATATTGGCTTTTTACATCAGTATGTCAGTAAATAACTACATATTTATTGTTTGCTTTGAGCATCCTGAGCATTGTTAAAACACCATGAAGTAAAATTAAAAACAAAAAATTATATTAGTAACCTGCCTATTATTCATCACTAATTGAGGTTTTTAGAAATAATGTAAAAATAAATAAATAAATTTTAAAAAAATGAAATGCCAAGGGGGATTAAAAAAAAAAAAAAATCAAATGGATTTGAAAAACAAAATGAGATGCGTCCATTTACCTTCTGTGGATTTAAGAATGCTAGAAAGAGGTTTCCAACCAATGCTGAGCAAAGATATAGGCCAAATAACAAGCCTTAACAACTGTAAATACATATATATATATATTTTTTTTAAGTATGTAGCAGTTCCATCATTTGCAAGTATTATCTCTAATCAGTTTGAAAGTGCTCTTTTCAGTTGTTTCAAAGAAATGTGCTGGAATATAACAGCATTTGCTGAATTAGTACATTTAAAATAGTAAATATATCCAAATATCCAAAGCTTAACCATGATGAAAACTTGGTTTTCACAAGTTCTTAAAGACCAAAATATTTTCTATGATAGAAAAAAACCCCAAAGCCAGTTAATGGAAAGCAACAAGGGGTAAAGATTCTTTTAAGGCATTGGCCAGTGCTACAATAACTATATGTAAGACAGAGCTTTCCAAAGTGGTCCTCTAATCCCACCTTCTCACCCAGGAAGAGAACACATATTTAGGTACAAGATATTTGTGCAAATTTTAGTAAGAAAAGATTGATTTTTTTTTTGCCATCAGTCCAACACAAAATGTCCATCCAAGGCAAAATGTGCCCCTGGTATAAGACTTTATGACATTTTGGCTTTCTAAATAGATAATGGTCACAAATTTTTCACAACAGTTGGGCCCTAGCATAAATATGTCAGATAGGAGTGAATCATCTGAACAAAGCTTTAGTTATTCAATATCCATTTTTTAAATTAACTATTCTGTTTATTCGGTAAAGAAATATACAATTTTTTGCACGTTTTTTTTAGCACAAGTTTTTCTGAGGTATTCAAATGATCACAATCCTAATACATACATTCAGATGATTAATATTCATTCTGTACACATCTAGTTTGTGAGTATCTATGGCAGCAAGCTGTGTGTTTATTGTATGCCTCGTAGCTCCATTTGGAGAACAGTGAGCCCTCTGTAGTCACGGTGAGCAGAACCGGCCGATTATCAGCCTCCAACATCTACAATACTTCCTATTGAAGAGAAGTGCAAAAGGGAAACACAGGATTTTGCCACACTGCCATTCAGGGCAACAGAAATATAACACTCATAAGATCATATTAAAATGCAAATCACAGTCTGGGTGCTACTGAATCTTTAACTCTCAGAGTTCAGGACAGAACAATAAATGGAATAATATCATTCACTGTTATTTGAAGTGTACTGTTTTTGTCATTGGAAAACCTTAAGAATCTCTTAATCATTCATTATTTGAGAATTGCAGCTGTAATTTGAACTCTGTAAACTTTTGACACATTTATGTAAGCACACACTTATGTACACTGATTTGAATCAAATATATAAAACCATTTTGTTGCAGATATATATAAATTCTAACACTATGTTATTATTCTATTGCACAGCTTTATATATTCAAATATATTTCATATTCAAGAAAACGTTAGTTGTGTCCAAAAGCAAGAAGAGACGTGTAGGTAATTTTAAAATTAAAGGAAGAAAACCACCAAGAATTCAGTTATCACACTTATTTTTTTCTAACTGATTGTTAACTATAAAAGGAGAGAAATATTCCTAAAATAATCCAGAAATGTAAATGCATTTATTGTTTATAAATTAATACTTTTTAAATCTTCCCCATGGTTTTCAATTAAAATATGTACAATGTTTAATGTCAAGCATATTTTTGTTTACATCTAAGTTACTTTTTAAATAAATAGCAATAATAGTTTTTCATTTGTAAAATTAACATCCAAGAGATGTTTTGTTATACCAATTATTTACAATTAATTATTCTATATTATTTATCAATATTCAGATATTTAATTATAGCATACATGTCTATGTATATTCTTTTGCAACAGATTTTTAATAAATATACGCACAGAAAAAAATCTATACATGATAATGTCTAATTCTGAGCACAATACAACATCTATACAGAAACATACCTGCATTATAGATTAAATATTTAGAATCTGCATTTCTTACAATTTGTTCGTTTCAATGAGTTACAAGTAAGGAACAGAAAACAGCAGCAGTATTACATCATGATAATTTCTAAGAATTATCCATCATAAAAGGTCTACACCGAAGACTACAACTACTTCCTATAAACATGCAGTTATTTAAACTAGTGAAGTTAACGAAGGGCCCTGACGCGAGTGGTCAAATGAGTGAGTCAGGAGGGTCTATATAAAGCAGCTGAGGAGCCATAAGATGAGCTGAGTGCTGGAGACAATATCAAATGTGAATGAGTGCGTGTGGTGAGTACAAACGTAGCCCTTGGTCAAGCATTCTCCAGGCTCCTATGCCTTTTCTATTGCATTACAGCACATTTGACTTTGTACTCGGCATGTTCCAATGGCCTGGAATGTGCTGCCAAATATAGCCCTCAATCAATTCAAACACAGACACATATTCCTAGCCCTGAGAGAGAGAGAGAGAGAGAGAGAGAGAGAGAGAGAGAGAGAGAGAGAGAGAGAGAGAAAACGCAACAGAGATAGAGCGAGTGAAAACAAACTACAAGATACAGATTAAGTACAAAACAAAGAAGCACTGACAAAATGGAAAGAGCAGGATTTCAAAGAGCAAGACTGAAATAGCAAGGGAAATAGACACAGAGAAAGCATGAGAGAGGGAGAGTGAGTATAAGTGAGAACAAGAGAGAGAGAGTGCATAAATATTCTCTACTTGGTGACTATTGAACGTGTATAGGCCAGTTCGATATTGAAATGGACATCCTCTTTGACACAGCAACTTGAAATAATCAGCCAGTGTTTATTTCCAGGTCTCAATGATAATCAAGCTAAGATAATTAAAGTTCTTTCCAGGCCTGGCCATTTAGCCACTGACTGGACCAGGCCTTATTGGAAACACACACAGATTTGGGTTCTGCAATGTTTCACTGGCACACACTTACAACACGGACAACAAAAAAATGCCTCAGATCTCAACTCACTAAGGCAGAGTTGTTTATGCAATCACAGTGCTAAGAGAGTAAATCTACAGCTAAATTATTATTTTACTATTTTATTTACTCATTCATTCCTTGTCTCGATACTTGGAATTAAAATGTAGGGAGGGTTGTGTTGGCTTACAAAGGAAGGAAACAGTTAAATTACCTCCTTAGTTCTTAGCTATTTTAATGATCCACATCAGAGACACAGCATGCATCTGATAAAAGGTGAATACGTAATTGTATAAAATGGCATGCGATTTTACCGTACATTATAAAACACAGTTCTCTTTCTAAGAAGACCTCCACTTTATGAAATGGGGGGCTTAAAACTACATTTTAAAACCACATCTTTCAATATGTACACACCACATTCTTACATATGTAGTGAGGACACACCTACTGAAAATCTATCTGTTTATTTCAAGATTTAAATAAAAAATTGTTTTAAAATATTTCAGATTTTCAATACATTCTTGCATCTAGCTAAATGTATTTCATAAATGATATGTTCTAAATGTATGTTCTAAATGATAATGATTAATAAAATATCAACGATTATTAATTACTATTTGTGATTGCAAACTTTATGCTAATATTAATGAGTCTTGTTAAAGTTTATTCCATAACAGCAGTAGGCCTTGGACCTAAAAAACCTCAGTGTTTCAAGAGTCTGGCTGCAGAGGCACTGTCAGGTCTGGTAGCACAGTGGTGATGAAACTGGCGTAAAATATCAAGAGTCATGTGTCATTGTTTGTGGAACTTTTAAATCACAGAGTGCTAGCTCACAGAGTTATTTTCCACAATATTTACTGATCCCGGAATCCAGATGTGCACTGGAGCGTGACTGCAGTTTGAGGGCCACTAAATGTTAAGGTAAGGGAACTAATGTATAAGGAATTTAATTAAACTACTTCGGATACTGCATTTTAATAACTGATGTAATTATTTACACTAATATATTTAGCTCAGTAAAATCAGAAATCCTCAGTGGAAGATCTAATCACAAAAATATAATATGAGACGAAATTTAGGCCAAATTCAAACTTATCTCTCACACACAGCATCAGACCTTTCATATTTTAGCAATCTTCTCATACAAACCATTAACTCTCTTATACAAACACTATCAACCCCTCTCACACATACCCCCTTTGTTGGAGTTTATTAGTGAATGTGAGGGACTATGATGGTCGCATTTTCTGATTGGCCTATAAAGTTTAGTTTAAATTTTCTGATTGGCTTATATTCAAATATACCCCTTCCCCATATTCATTGGAAAATGCGGTAGAAGTGAATATCCCAGTCGCCTACGTTAAATAGAACCCAAAGCTCAGACCCAGATTAACGAGGCTATGGACTTGTTAACAAACATAATAAATTCACTCAGTGACATCTACACCATGCTAGATACGTTGTGACATCGGAAACAACCAGCAGCCAACGCAACTCTTGATGAGAAGACACATCATTTATTTAACCCTGCAGGAGGAATTAATGGTCATGCCTGAACAAACCAGATGCTGGGAAAAAAAAACAGCCAAATGCAAGTTTGAATTTTGGCCAAAATGGCCTCTCATAAAAATGCATTTTGTCTCTCTGTCTGTCCATGGGGAAAATAATAAACAACGTTGGTGTTTATAATTTTTCTTACAGAAATGGAAGAGTTTCAACAACAAATCCTTTTCTAGTTGTGTGAAAATATATATATATAAAAAGGCGTTTATAAATTGGCATTGATCTTAAATGCAAACTCCACATACAAGAAAGGATTCACATTTTGTTGTCTGTTCAGGGTCATCTGTGAAATGTCTTTTAAAAATGTACAATGTTACACATTTTTCTGTAACTAGTTGTTTTTGAATTTTATCAGTAACTTCAGTTTCACTCTAAACATTGATCATTAAGGTATTTGAGTGTGATTTATCAACTCTAATTTGGTTCATTTTCCTTTCAGTACATTTCAATAAAATTGCATGTGGTGTAATTTTACAAAGGAAAGAAACAACCTTCTTACATTTCAATGGAAGTCAATGTAAAAAGATTATATTCTAAGTAATTTAGAAGCATTTCTATTGGTCCATTTATCATGAAATGTTCACCCAGTGTGAAGGACAGCTGCTGTGTTCAAATGATGTAGTAAACTAAACATCCACAAAAATGGTGGTACATGTTTTTTTGATTGGACAGAGACTATATACATTAAATAACAAAGAAATGCCTATAGATTAAAGAAGTACTGATAATCAGATGTACATGCAGACCAGAACAAACGTGTAATAATTCATAAGCAAACACAATTACCTTAAAATTTAAACAAAGTAACAGTAAAAAATATAACAAGTTTATGTATATTCTGAATTTGCAATACATTTGTTTGTGATTTAGAGAAAACCTCAGCATTGTAAATATGCAAAAAACAAACTTTCCATTTATTTGATATACAAATTTTATTTACAGAAGCACTCCCAGAAATTATTTAATGAGCAAGCAGTCTGTCAGTTAGATGTTCAACAAAAACGTGAGGTGACACCCGACATCAAATGTCACATTTGTGACCACAGTGCGCCCAGCCCTGACAATATTTCTGCAGCCAGATTTTTCTCAAATGTTCATTAACAATGTTAAAATAGAATTAGCAGCAACAATAAGTCCATGGACTAACCAGAATGAACTATTTGCTGCATAAATATTAACACACAACATCAACCCAAACAACCTACAACCCAAACGCTAAGCAAAAAGATGATGCAAAAATAAACTGTGCTGGTGAAGTCTATTAGTGAGCCTTCAGTGTTCTCCTTCCATTCCCTACACATCCTGAAGTGTTCCCAGGGGCAATTGAGCTTTAGCAGGTGTTATTGGAGCACATCAGACCTGATGTAACCAGGCCCTTCGGGGAGGGATCCGAACAAACAACAACCCGGTTACGAAGCAAACACTGTAATCACTACAGCCCTCATGAGCCAGCTACTCTGTTACAATGGAAATAGCTAAGCATTTACTCAACAATGCACATGCAAATGTAAAAAAAAAAAGGCACTGAAATATTTAATCTTTATATTTTGGTATTCATTTATTAAGCAGAGTGGAAATTCCATGTTACAGAAGTGTGAAAGTTGTCCCAGTCTAACATAATTTAAAAATGCAACATCACCCAGCCTGTAAAGTAAATGCATGTGTTCAGGGCAGGTAACTCCTTCACATTCCTGGGGAATGTCCAGAACACTCAAACAGGACGTAGTCAGAAAGGACACAGAACAGAGCAACCAATGTTGAAAAGAGCAACCCATTTAATAAAAATGTATTTTTCAACTTTTAAAATGAACAAATGAAACAATCTGGCTGGAATCAATTTTTACTTTTTTAAATTTCAAATTCTATTGTCAATAAGACATTCTCCTCCAACAAATCAATAACATAATATCTTATACTACAAAGCTAAGAGGGTGAAGGCTAATACACATTTCCTCCAAAACAAGCGATGTGATGTTGTTTTGAACAAAAACTATACATACTTTAAGACATGGGCGAAAAGAAAAAACACAGCACCTGCAGACCGGTATAGTGATTTTACAATGCCAGGGTTTCCAGAGTTGACTCCAACTCTTGATTCCAGCAGTCAGGGTTGTTCACTGACTGACGTTTAGAAATGAAAAATTGCATCTTTGGGAGCTGACTCCTCAAGCTGTGGAAGAGCCACGCCTCAGCAAGCTTAGTCTTGGGTGATTGAGTCTACCTAATGGTTACTGGCAACATCATGAAATGTAATAAAAAATGAAATGAAATTAAAGAAAGTTAGATTTATTATTTCAAATCTGAGATTAATGCAATGAAGTGAGCTAGATGTTTTTCAAAACATTGTACTAATGCTAGCTTTGTAATAAAGACTGGATTTAGTGCTAGCATTCATCTTGCATTCCCGGAGCTCTATACTTGTACACAAAAAGCCCTATGACATCCATAGTCTTGTGCAAAATACTGGACACCAATGTCACATGCGGTATTGGTTTCTAAGCGAATATTAGATAACATGCTCCACAGGGAACGACCTTCTGCACATTTTAATGCACATTTACTGTTTATTTAGTGAATTTCACATATTGGTGGGGGAGATGTGGCCTGTGCAAATATTGGGGCAAGCTTAAAAAAATAAATAAATACAATTTAAACTGTTTTATGTTTTTCCCACTACATTGAGATACAAAACAGATGGTCTGCACTAAGAAGAACTTTCTAAAAAATACCATACTGAAATTGGTGCTGAGTAATGTTTCATTTTAAACATGGAAAACTGTCCAAATTTGTAGCTGTAACCTACAAAAAACACACATACTGTAGACTTCCTATTTCAGTTTTCCCAGTATTGTATAAAAGTAAAATGATAATAAATACATAGCTAAAAGGCTATGAACTGAATGAGGGATACAATTATGACCAAAGTCTAAGCTAAGACTTTCTGAAAACAAGTACTCCCCCTCTTATAATCTCAGTACTTGGATGAGCAATATATCCAGAGAGCAGTGTAGTCATAACTCTGGAAATGATTAATACATTTACACTGAAGAAGTCTGTTTAATCCTTGACCATTAACAGTTTATTGGGTTTGAGTTATAAGCATCCTTATTATTGATATTGGTGGAAAAATGTTGATATTCCTCGGGCGATAGTCTTAATTCATAGCATGGATACATACCATGTGTATGTGTCTGACTGTAAGTGTACGTCAACATTTGTGTTTGTTCCAATCTACATCCTCATAATGTGGAGCTTCCTGGGAGAAATGAGGTGTGACGTTTAACTGACGTCATACATCACAAAAAAAACACACAATCTGAACTCTTCAGCACCATGTCATAGATTAGGAGAGGACAGCCTGTGCATGTCTCATGGTCAGTGTGTGTGTGGGTGAGGGTGTGTGTGTATATGAGAGAGAGAGAGAGAGAGAGAGAGAGAGAGAGAGAGAGAGAGAGAGAGAGAGAGAGAGAGAGAGAGAGAGAGAGAGAGAGAGAGAGAGCTCTAGGCAAAGTGACAGTAACTGAGTTACAGATAAGGAAGTAATCAACATTGCACAAGCTCACTCAGATCAAATACACAGAAGTGTGTCAGCTTTTGTTGCTCTTTGTTGTCTCTCTCTGTTTCTCTTTAAAGCACTTACATTTCAAAAATAAACCTGCCCCCACCATAACCATTACAACCTGATCACTCCTAGTAGACAGGACAACACACTTAACCAATTGACAGTATTTATAATATATATATTTATATTTATATAACATAAAAACCTACTGTACAAGTTGTACTTCTCACTTTTTCCAAAGTAAACCTGATTAACCTTTTCAACATTATTAGTTCCTCATCATATTAGTTCATCAAAGTTTATCAGTTCTCTATTCTTCCATTAAAATTGAATGACTTTAGATGATTTTTCTTACCACTTAAGTGGGCAATGAACAATAACACTAACTTCAACTTCTGCTTTTACTACCCCACCTGAGATACAACTCTTAAATAGCTCAGAGCCACTCATAATTAAGGTCTGACCAATATGGGAATTGTAGGCAGATTAATAAATGCCAATGTAATTGTCAAGACATAAAAATATATATAATATTGGGGCACCCAAATGCCACAAAAGTTCATCTGGAGGTTCGAATCCAGGTAACCCCTACAAAGCCAGGGGACCTAGAGAGCTCTCTGGGAGGGCAGAAAAGCACTCCATCTCCATCTCTGCTAATCATGCTGGCTAGCATGGATGTCAGCTGATATTACAGCTCTGGAGAGTTAGCAGTCTCCTGCAAAGGCCTAAACTAAGTGTTGTTTCATCAGTGACAGGAAAAATAAATAAATAAATAAATAAATTACCAAACAAAAAGATGTTTGCAGGAATAAGTATTTATATATGTTTATGTAAGTTTCCATCAGTTTCCCTGAAAGTCTAATATGAGTATCATGCATCTCTGTGAATGATGACCTATAGCAAAGTGTTACATTACCATTTTAGGGAACGTTTTGTGAGAAAAGTGACGATAAGGTGGCGCTGACATTAACAACAGCTTTTTTTTCAGAGAATATACTGTATATTGCATCTGAGGGCAATGTCCACCAGCTACTCTTTCTAGCATTTCTGGGCATTTCTTACTTAATGAATCAGAAACGGAAAATCAGCATGAAGTGCTAACAACTCATTCATGCTCAATTTTGCTTTTTAACGCTTACTTACAGATGATTTTTAATGCTTACTTTTTAAAATCTTGAAAGTCTTGAGATACACTATATGGCCAAAAGTATTAACCCATCCAAATAATTTAATTCAGGTGTTCCATTCAATTCCAAGTGCCTAGGTATGTTGACTGCTCCCTCAAACATTTATGAATGAATGGGTCGCTCTCAGGTGCTCAGTGCACAGAGGTCGCCAACTTTCTGCAGAGTCAATTGCCACAGACCTCCAAACTTCATGTGGCCTTCAAAGTAGCTCAAGAACAGTGCGTAGAGAGCTTCATGGAGCCTTACAGCACCAAGCGCAATGCAAAGTGTCAGATGCTGCGGTGTAAAGCATGCCACCATTGGACTCTAGAGCAGTGGAGACATGTTCTCTGGAGTGATGGATGGACGATGGATGAGTCTGGGTTTGGCGGTTGCCAGGAGAATGGTACTTGTCTGACTTCATTGTGCCAAGTGTAAAGTTTGGTGGAGGGGGAATTATGGTGTGGGGTTATCTTTATGGAGTTGGACTCAGCCCCATAGTTCCAGTTAAAGTAACCTTTAATTCTCCAGCATGCCAAGAGATTTTGGACAATTTCACTCTCCCATCTTTGTGGGAACAGTTTGGGGATGGCTGCTTCCTGTTCCAACATGTCTGTGCACCAGTGCACAAAGCAAGACCAATGATGACAAAGATGAATGAATCTGATGTGGAAGAAACTGACTGACCTCAACCCAACAGAACACCTTTGGGATGAATTACAGCAGAGACTGACCCAAGAAATCGAGAAAAAAATGTAATATCCATGACACACAAGGCATGAGAAAAAAATTCTTCACTGTAGAGCCCCCTTAGGCTGATTTTTTGCACCTGAGTAGTGGGAAGGACTACTGCCTACTGGTCACTTATCAAGTCTCTTGACCTCTAGCCTTGTTTTCTGAACTAACATAAGAGGGTTTCAAGCACTGCATGCTTGAACCTCTAAAAAGTGCTAGTAAATAATGACAGTCTGGTGACATACAAAATACATCTTTGGTAAAACGTGTGCATTTCACATTATGCAACCTGAGCCTAATGAGATAAGGTGTATTAAAAGGTGTGATATTGACTCTCCTGTGAGTGCACAGCTAACTGATCCATGGGGATGTCGGCTTATGATACAACAATTACCTCAGTCTCAGAGTGACAGCACACCTATGAGTGTGTTAATCTCCTCCTCCAGCGCTACAGCATGGTCTGCCTTTCAAGAGCATAACACATGGCTTTCCATTGCAACACATGCAATGGAAAGCCAAAACCGCGCAGTAAATACCACCAAACCCAAAACACAGGAGAAAGGGAAGCGGGGAGAAAGTCAAAGGAAGCGATAGAGTGGAACAGAGTGGCGGTGGTGTGGGGGGATTAAAACAGGAAGGACAAACTGACAATACAAAGAGAGGGAGTTTGGCTAATTGAGAAAGAAAGAGTGGTCAAACAAGAGGGGCGGGATGGCAAAGAAAGAGGTACAAAAGGCCCTCAGGGAACACTTTACACAGAAGTGTAAAGAAAACCAAGGGTTTCTCATGAGCTGTTCCGCAATGTTGAAGTACCCAATACTGTCCAAAGTGCAAATCTCTCACTTTCCCCCATTCATCACACCTGTGAATTATTAAGCTAATAATCAAGAAGACTAGAGGCAGAGAAAAGAAAACTGTGCAGGCACTGCATTCTCTTCATTCAACCCTTCTTCAGCAGCTGATAAAGCTAAACACAGTAGACATAGCTCCCTGTGGTTATGAACTGAATTTGTTTGTTTAGTCTAAATTTACAGCTGCAGGGTGAAAAGGTATTATATATATATATATCTGCATAATGTAAGAATTTCAGCATGTTGTGCATGGGTCTTCGGACTGCTAGAGAAATGATGTGACTTTGAATATGCACATCATAATGTTGAGACTAATTTTAATACTAATAATCAGATATAAATACAGCTAGCTCATATATACATAAAACAGATTATAATCTATATTTTATTTATTTTTATTTTTTTATGCCATATCTAAGATTCCCATGATATCTCCCATATTTTCCCCCTCAAACCCGCTGTTTTACTATATTTAGTTTTCAGTATACACACCTACTTTTAAAATCATATATTGCTTGTCTATTAACCATTACTACCCCACAGATATGTGAGAAATCTGATCACAGAAAACTATATAGAATGTGAAATATGTCAATTCCTTATTTCGTCACAATAATAAATGGTATGTGCAATTTTTCCACAAATCAATTTTGTTCCCAAAGAGGAAGAAGTACTCACTACTGTGCACAGTCGATGAGCTGATACTCGTTGGAGCGTTCGAAGCAGGCCTTCACACCCTCGTCATCCCATAGCTGTTTAGCATGCTCAAAAAACTCCTGTTAATAGAGCAAAAAACATTAAAAAAATCAGGTAAATGTGCCTGCCATTTTAGTGAAATAAAATCATTTTCATCCCTATATTATAAAATAATGGTGTATTTATTAAATATTTTTTAAAAAATTATTTTATTTATTTTTGGTGCATGTTTGCTTTCACTTAAAAAATGTACATATTGTATAACATCAAAACAACTATAACAACAACTGCAATATCAATAGCAATGAAGGTTATCATAATAATGAACATTTTTTTAAATCTAATATCTTTAGTTACGTATACTCCCAAACGTCCCTAAATATCTCTATAGCAGGACTCCACCTGATTTACTTGTAAAATACAATGTTTATGATTATTCATCACACTTGTAAATTAGCACAAGGTCTCTTTTCACTCTGTGTGATACATTTACCAAGCAAATGTACAACAAAGCACTCTGAGGGAGGAAGAGAGGAGCTGCCCCGACAAAAATCAAAGCATTTAAGACTACTGATGTGAAGTGATGCAACATGATCATTTTGGGCTAATGACAAATGCTTGTGTTTGTAGAGTTTATTCAACACAAGTCATAGTAACCAATAGAACTGCACTCAGCAAATCTCATATGAAAATGTATTAAGTCATCTGAAATGTATCTAATAGTAAAATGTATTTTCAATATAAAAGTAATTTCAAACATATTTTCAATCCACGACTGGCTGAATTGTATGGTTGAGTATTTAACTTAGGTTCATAACCAGTTATTCTAAATAATTGTTTACAAATCTCCTTATGTGCATTTGTAAGTCCAACGGGACAACATACAGGACTGCAAACCCTTCATATGAGCATTAACAAAGGCATTCCATATATCATCGATTTTAACACATGCTTAAGGGATATTTATTTATGTTGCTAAGTATGTTTTAGATTTGAATATTTGTTTTAATTTAACATTTCAAATTTGTGTTCAAGGGGGAGCTCATGAATTATTAGAGCTTGTAGTCATCATTTCATAAGATATTTACATTCAACTAGTTGTTTTTTTAATTGGATTATGAATTTATAGGGACTGCATTTTGAGTACAAGTATTGTATAATTATTGAGTGCATTTGAGAACGCATTTGCTCTCTTCTACCTGCATGAAAAATGCTGCCAAAATGTTTTTACACTGCATTGTGGACAGCAATTGCACAAAAGCCACCATCTCCTGATTAGACCGACACTTTTTGTTGTCCGGATTCATGTGTGTAAAGTTCAGCTTGGTTCAACCTTCCGCTGCATGTTATCCCCAAACTCGATCTGCAAGGCGCTTCATGAACCTCATGGCCTGGTCTAATGAAACCAACACATCCCAATCAAAATGAATAGGATCCGTTGTGTGATCAAGGCAGAGCAAAGTAAATGCAGCATTAAAATTGTTCACCGAGGTGAATGTCCACTTCCAGGACAGTCAGCTCCCCAAAAAAAAAAAAAAATCAGGCCATTAAGAGGTGATGCATTTAGCCAATCATTCAGACAAACTCATCCTCAAACTCCTCCCCTATATCTCCCTCCAGCAAAAAAAAATGACAAGGGAAGCAAGTAAGTTGGAAGACAGGGAATGAGAGAGAAGGGGAGAAAGGCGGGGGTCTTTCTCAGAAAGAGACTTGTTTTTCCCTGCCTCTTCCTTGGAGAGTAGAGACAGCTATACAGTAATTAGGCCCCCAGTGAGGTTCCATCATATAATCACCACAATACAGCAAAACAAATGGCTACAGCGACGCAAAACAACCCAACAAGAAAACGCACCATGGCCTCTGAAAAGGGAGAAAAAAAGAAAAAAAAACCCTTACCACATTTCACAACCTTTCATGCTCAAAAATGCCAAGTCTACAATTTGTCGTGATAAAAATTACAGTAAATAATATTTCTTTTCAATGAACTTCTTTAAATTTCTGTAATATTGTAGGCTAGAAATAGCAAAATCAGATCCAAGACCAGTTACAATGATATAAAATTTACATCTAAACAAATATACACAGAAAATTCACGTTTGCCAAAAAGGCTCCTGTTTCCACTTATATCACATACCTTAACCCCAGCCAGACAGCCACTGGGATACACCTTTCACCTATTTCACACCTTTCACTAAACCCTCACATTGCATTTGCTCTTTAAAAAATAATGCAGCCCCTCAATTCCCCTCTTTCCACCGATCCTAGGTGAGGTCCACTGGTCCACTCTGGCTTAAATCTCTCCATATTCACAGATTTCCTGGTCAAGGAACACTGATCCAACTACTCCACGGTCAACAAAATGACCAAAAGTAATGCCTAATGAATGCATTAATTACAACGTAGGTTAAAGATGCCAAATTTAAACCTTAAACCAAATTTCAATAATCCGCCAAGATATTTTTAGTGTCATACTGTGTCTTTAGTTTCACATTGGAGCTACAATGCTTATGACGCTAACATGTAATCTGAATACCTAATCCATCACAGATTTCCTCAATTTGTGACATGTAATCCAGCCAGTGTAATATAACATGTTATATGCAACCAAAAAAACATACAAACACAATACAGACAGCAGAAATCCTCAGTCAAACATGTTTGCAACCATCAAACATGGCTGACTTGCTACTTTCAGGGTGAGGTGAGAATTATTCACAGCACTATTCCTTTCTTTATCTTTCTTGATTTTCATAACGTATGAGGAGCAATATACACCTTTACATTTGTGAAGTTGTATTTTAAATATTTTAGCCTAAGCCTCTCTGTATTACCACTATTGAAAGCTCCTTAAAGATGGAGATTTTTTTAAAATAGCAACTCTCATATAGCATGCCATTTTTCTCAAACTGATACTCAAAAGTTGATTCTGTGAACTTGTTACATTTAGTGAACCAATGCTAGCATTAGCAACTAGCCTGGTCAAAACACACACACACACACACAAAAAAAAAATGACACACAAAATAAGCCAAAGGTAGTGACGGTGCCTTTCAATTTCTAGTACCGTAAAGGTGGTTGAGAGCAGTGCGCCCTGCTTTTCTCACACACACTGCCACAGTGAGACATGAGGCAATCCCATTGGAAAACTCGGCATGACAAGCCAAGGCATCCGGGGAGCCCAAACGAAAGGAAAACATGAAAACAAACCTTAACGACCATTAGTGGCCTTTCATTCAGCAGAGCCACTCTCTACCTTAGGCCTTCATTAGCAAGTAGAGAAGGCAAAATAGTCATTAAGCGAGAGGTAAGTAGGGCCACCAGGGCGCTCTAGAGACGAGCCTAATGACAGCCGGTGTTGCTCTGGGCCTCCCACATGCCCCACTGTACTGTCTCCACTATGAACTCCATGGGAGCCCAGGGATCCAAAACACTCTAGCACACCTAAACACACATACGGATACACAGATACTAACACATGCACATACTGTGGGAAGACAGGTTGTTCAAGCACTGACCCCAACATAGCAACACCAGCCACACACCAACTGGGAACTTCTACAAAACATTTCTAGATAAACATTTAATTCTTACTAATAATAAGGTCTTCATTCAGGACAGGGCTGGACAATAATTCAGTATCCGTATATCACAATATAAAATGTTTCAATAACAATTATATATTATCTAAACAGATTTTAATATTTCAATATTTACAGCATCTTTCACTGATTGATGTTTTTTACAGGGTGAGGTCAGTCATTGCTCTTAATTTTAAATTCAGTTTAAAATGTTAATATTGACAAAGTCAGATGATTAATGTTTGATGGTGATGTCATGTTATTTGTTCTTGGCCCGTTTTTCTGTGGCTGTTTAAAGTTTATATCAATATCGGAATTATATTGTGATATATACTTTTGCCAGTTTTTTCACTGACAAAGTAAATTACACACTGAAAGCATTTTTCATACTATAAGATACGTATTAAAGTACTTTTTCAGAGGTTTGTCAAATGAATTTAACAAAAATACTATTAAGCGCTATACATATTAAGTCTATATTAAATCAGGGTTTGTGAAAACGACAGAAGGAAAGAATCAAACGTACCGATTAAAGTAACAGCGGGAACAGTATATAAATTACTATAGACATCTACTGACTGCCCTTGTTTGTAAACACTCTAAAACTTATTTTATGATTTAAAGTGCTAGAAATAAGATTCCCAACCACAAGACCACAGACCAATATATGGCTGGATCACTGGTTACAGGGCTGCAGCACTGCAGAAGTGTGCAGAAGGGAGTGACTCTACTCTGCCATAGAAGACAATAACAAAACTTTATGGAGAAGAATAGAAAAGGCATTATTCAATTAAAAATATGATGACACCTGCAGAAAATACAGATTCTTTGCCACTGGGGATGCTAATGTGTGTGATATGCAGAGATATGAGGACAAACCTTTCCTTAACAATGACCAAACAAAGTCTGTCAAAACCATTTTGCATCACATTGTTACAACGGCTGAGAACTGTTATAGACGTCCTGTAAATAACCAATGTTACACTCAAAGGAAAGTGTAATGTGATGTAATTTTTTGGGAAAACAATAAAATATTATATTTCCGTATATTCTTCTAGAGATAAAAGATCATTCTGCCAGGTAAGTAGTCCAGGTACTCAGCCCCAAGCCTCAGACATAAGCCTTAAACCTCAAAGTAATGCCACGTTAATGCAAAACTAAGCTATGGCTAATCATATTAGTGTAACTTGTTTAGAGTAGATTTTGTTAGTACTGCTTATACACACACACACACGCGTGAACGCACACACACACACACACCAAATCTTATTGTTGCACTGTTAGGAAAAGTGTGGCTAAGATAAAATCACCACTGCACAAAGGTCATGACAATGTACAACAATAAAAAATGATAAACACAATTAATCATTGATTAATCATTTCAAACGTAATAAATCTGCAATTATTTTCTTTTTACACATTGCTATGATGATAATGCATAGTTTAAACTTTCTGAATACACACCTATTCATTTTGTTTTTAATCAGCAATTGTTGCTTCCATATGCTTTATAAAATTGTCCTAGTTTTGAAAGTATGAACATGTATTTTTTATTGTCAGTTAGATAAAATTAATTTAAAATTTTTGCATTTTATAGCACACAAAAAAGCTAATTACTGGATCACTAGCTTAACGATTAAATTGACAGACTTACAGTTCAATGCAACGCAGTAAAACTGGTTCTATTCTAAACCAAACAACTAATGACTAATGAAGGTCCAACAGTCTCAGATTAAAGGGGAATTTAACTTATTTCTAAAAAATGTATTCATTAAGCTGTAAAAGGAAACCGTGTTTTTAAGATTTCTCTGCAGAGTTGGTGAAAACAATGAGTGACAAAACAATAGGTGGACTTAAAAGGTGTATATATGTTAATGGAAAACTAGTACAAAATCTGAGTAACTAGGAACAGATTTGCCATACAATGCTTTAACTAGCTTTTCAGAGATTATAAAAAACTTCAGACTTGTGTTTTTATCACCATCATTCTGACTCTGTTTACATCTTAATAGTTTAATTCTGATGTTTTAAAGAGCAATGATATCCCCCTTAAAGAACACTGATCTGAAATCAGATTTCATCTGTCCATGTGATTTGATTCAGTGTTATTTAAAGCTATCACAGATCAGTTTTCTCATTCTGAGAAAGTTTGATATGTGTATCCATGTTCCACTTGGAAGGTGTTGACGTTTGCGATTTGTCGGCACACAATCAGACATGAATCACCTGATAACATTGAAAGGGTGTAGTTCTAAACTTTGCAAAATTACTCCATTTGTATCACTGAAATGACCAAATGCATAACATGCAAGCAAGGTGCACAGAGCATACAACAGGGTGTGTTTTACTCTTGCCAATCATACACTTTCAGACAGGGGATGAAAAATAATAACCATATAAAACAAACAAACAGCAGAGGTACAGTCAAGTAAAGAATGCACCTTAGGATTGCACAATATGAATTTGTTAATCATTACTGTGACGTTAGGTAATATACCTATTAATAGAAGTAGGGTTAATCATATTTTGTTCTAAGAAATTTTATTTCTATATTAAAATTATAAATGTAAAGTAATAATACATAAAATGCCATTGAGTGAACATTAACACTACAGCTACAAGCTAATATTAAGGTACAGCCCTAACACACTAATCACAAGCTAGCATGCTCTGAAATATACAGAGACACAATGCAAAATGTTGCAAAAAATATGATTCATATTGATACCTTCCTAAGTTTCAAATTATAAAAAAAACTTTTTTAAAATGAAAGTATATAACATTGCGCTGAAGAAATGAAGGCCAACATTCACAAACATGCTGAACAAAAATCACAAGATACATATCATATTCACAAATCACAGTAATAATACTGCAGCAAGGGTCCATATATAAATCCCTAACACACACATTATACGCAAAACTACACACATTCACAAGCAGACACACACACAAACACATTCTCCTCTGTGCTCATCCATCCATCACTGCTATCATCCATGCTAAAAATTGCACCCTCCGCACTGGTCCTTTGTGTAACATGCTTGTCAGTTTCCATATCGAGAGGAGGATCTTTCTGAAAAAAAAATAAAAATAAAAAAAAATAAAAAAAGAAGAGTACTAGTCCTTATGAGCTCAATTATATGCTTAAATGCTCACACATCCTTCAGAGTGACTGCTAGTGCCTTATGAAAGTGTGTGTGTGTGTGTGTGTGTGTGTGTGTGGTGTGTTACAAAGAGAAAAGAGCGAAAAGATCCTTGTGTTTCCTTTCATCTTTAATTTGGGTAAACTATTGAGTAACCACATCCGGCCTTAAATCAAACACAACCTGTTCTCACCTCTCTCTCCAAAAACAGAGTTGACTAATTCTCTCTAAATCTACAGCTTTTCTTCCGATACACGTTAGTCGCTTTCATCACTGGCAATGCATTAATATCTCTACCTTTATATAACAACAAACAAGTGGAAAAATTCACTAAGCTTCAAGTAAAATGAGATTTGAAAACATTTAAGCATAGCATTGCAAACATGCATTGGTTAAATAAATAAATAATAATATTAAAATTAAATATATTTTTTGATGAATTTGATGTCTCTGATGTCCTTATGAAGCTTTATCGAACATCTACTTGAGAATGATCAGAATTTAGTTACTGTTTCCTTTATTATCAACAACCAGCAAATCAGTGACCTAGTCATGTGTCCCCAAGACTCTCCTGTGCGCATTGGAATCAAAGGCTAGCCTACCTAGTCTGATCCCACAGAAGAAATATTCCAGCCAATGTTTCTGAAAACATTAATGCTGGCAATAACAGAAAGTTGTCAGAACCTGGAGACTGATATGTGTGGCCACGCTGACCATAGTCCACAGCTGAAGGCACCCACAATGGACATGTGAGCATCAGAACTGGATTATGGAGCTATGAATGAAGGTGGCCTAGTCTAATATCTAATATTTACATCATGTGGATGGCCGGGTGGATATGACACAATTGTTTGGGTAAGAGATTGTACTAGGATGCACTATAGAAGAAGATAACCCAGTGGGGACAGTGTGATGTTATGGGCAACACTCTTTTTGGAAACCTTGGTTCCTGGCTTTTACATTGAGGAGGATATTACTTTGACACATATGACCTACCTAAACATTGTTGCTGACCAAAGACCCACGTATGGAGCAGGAACAGAGCAATATCCTCATCTCAGTTCTTGCTGTTCAACATTTGCAGGTCTTTTCATTGTCTAAAAACCTCCAGATGCCATTTCTTTGCCATGAACTGAGAGAGAGAGTTGATGCTTTCAACCAATCAAACACTGGTCCTGTTCACCCACAAGACGTTGGGTTTTGTTCATGTTTGTCTGTCTGGTGTGGAAGGGCTCTTCTGAGTTGATAGTGATGTTTTGCTGCAGTTTACCAGACAGGAAGTTTACCTTCTTCTTCATGTTTAGCTACGCCTGCCACACATAAGGCCACAGTGAGTCATCAACAAAATGAAAGGCCTATTTTTAGCAACTGATAGTTTGATGGGGATGAAAAAAGTCTCTAAACCTTGGATGCCAAAGCAAAAGGCAGGGAACAAAAGCAACAGAGAGAGAGAGAGAGAGAGAGAGACAGAGAGAGAGAGAGAGAAACTTGAATACAGCATAAGAAGAACAATCACCTATCAACTATGCTGTCTATGTAGATCCAAACCATTCATTTCTTCATGTGTAAGAGCTTTAAGTATGATCCACTGTTTTGAGCTCAGTTCTTAAGTTTTGCACTGGATATTCAAAGCTATTTATAACACTTTTTATAAAATTCTGAAGATGTTTCCTCACCATTTGCTGCTCTTCAGTCTGTTTTCCTGTTCAAAAGTCTAATGTCTTTACAAACCCCACTGTCAGTAAATGGCTAAAACTTTTTTATTAATTTTTATAGTCTTATTTTTGCTGTTTCAGATCACTTAAAAGTGGAAATGTCTAAAAATGACGGCTAACTGTATTACTGCAAAATTCTACAAAACTAAATAACGCGAGTTACAAATGAGTAGCGATGCACCGATTGAGTAATCAGGGCCGATGCTGGTATCCGATATTATACATAATGATTAGCCACATTCATTTACCTAACTGTTCCTTACAGAGACTGGTTACAACTTTACAAGTTAAATTCAATTACAGATCTCCTCAAACTAATAAAAATATTATTGATTGATAGATGAATATTAACATAACGCAAAGGATTAAACACAAATAAATTCCAGTAGACCTGTAACATGTAAATATTCTACAATGCTATAATACAGAAATAAGAGATTCAGCACTGCCGTTATGCTTCTCCACATGGTCACAGGGGGAAAAATATGTGCCAATTATTTTCTAGATGTTCACTCTATTTTTTCTGATATCATCATGCATCATTACAAATGAGTTTGTGTTAATTCAAACTGTGAATAAAAACTTTCAGATATGGTAAAGTTCAGCCATGTCATTTTTTCCCTAAAATAAACTGGTTCTCCTTAAAAGATTCTGAGCTTCTGAAAGTAAACAAATCACAGAAAAGAATTTCCCCATATTTGTAGATGTCCCTTTTAAGTTATTAAGTTAAACTCTAATAGGCTTGTTTACAATGTTTTCAAATTAGTTTAAAATCTGATTATTCAGGTTTCAAGATGGCTGCTGCTACTATTTTTGGGCAGTCTACAATAGCCTCATAGTTTCAGGATAGATATGCAAATGTCTGACACCAAACATCACTTACAGTATATAATCAACTACATCTGTGGTTGGGGGGAAATCGTGTACATTTGTACATTATCCAAGACAGCCCACGGTGTTTCCTCTCTAGTCATCCCTTTCCTGATATGGAAGGAGGAATCTCCCTCAGTTTTGGGTCTGATCCACTGCATTAACCAGCACTGAGCCAGGGCCTGTAATGCAGCAGTGGAAGTGTCAGGAAATGGAGATCCAGACCAAAGCAAAGGAGCACAGGAAACAGGATCAGCAGGAAAGTACAACAGGGGAAAGTGAGCACAGAAACAGAGTCCCAAGAGCGGACGTTTCTTTTACCGGCAGTGAAGGACCTGTAAATTACTTAAAACTCTGTCCCTCATAACATAGGGATAGAGGCCAGCATTGTTAGCAGATCTGGCATTCAATCATCTGTTGGTAGGTTAACCCTTACAAGTCACAAATACATCTGTACTTAAAATTGGAGACTCTAAATGTTTGATCAGTACTATGCTGTTTTTTTACAGTATTAAAATATAAAAATCTATTTTCTATTATGTGGTTTTGCCAAATGAAAAAGCTTGCTTTATATTTATTTTTTATTTCTTAATTGCTGACATCTGGACCTACAGAAACAAATCTGAGACTGCAGTCTCAAACCATTCAATGCAATATTATGAATATAATTTCTCACATATTTAATAGTCAAAATTAGCATGCAGTTTATTAACCTCATGAAAAAAATAGAAAGTAAAACCTCTGATAATTTGAAAGCGACTTCTAAGTTTAAAAGCAGAATTCCACTTAATATTCAAAAATTATTTAATAATAAAATATGTATGCAATGTATTGCAGTGTGTTTTTGTGTGTGTGTGTGAAATGTACAACTCTAGAGAAACTTAGTTAATCAGAATTTTTCAAGTTCCTGATAGAAGCCAAGTCTCAGAAGCATTTAACAACTCTAAAAGTTATTACATGAAATGGATTTGAATAAATGGCCTTATGTCTGAGACACTGCTCAGGCTTAAATTTTATATTTCTACATTCACTGTGCATGCAGGGCATTTTTATTGTTAGGTTTTAGTACTCTTACTATTGGCAACATAAAATAACACATTTGTACACTGACTGAATGGTTTGAATAATAAATTATATTCATTCATTCATTGTCTGGAACCGCTTATCCAGTTGAGGGTCGCAGTGGGTCCGGAGCCTAATCACTGGGCGCAAGGTGGGAACACACCCTGGAGGGGGCGCCTGTCCTTCGCAGTGTGACACACACACACTTTCTAATAAATTATATGGCTATAATAGTTCTTGTAAACACTACCTGGTTCATATTACCACCGAGGTAAAGAATCCTAAGGCGACAAGATTCTAACAAATTCGCAATGATTTTGTTTGCATCTCCACAATTTTAGGTATATTAAAACAATGTTTATCATTCTACAATAAACAATAAACATTTACAGCATGATTATACTGTTTACTTTTGGCTACCAAAGCAAATGACCCATTTCAGAGAGCAACTTCAGATGCTGTGTGCTCCTAACTAGGATAATCGAACTTGTAAACCTATCTAATCGAAAGAGTAGCCTATCCATGAAGTCCCTAGTCCAAACACCACTTTCTCATTGACAAAATGCCCATTCTAGGAATTCCAGTTCTGTGGAAGTGCAAGGGGGGACCAGTGCTTTTCTGAGTGGATTGATAATAAGGACGGTAGCATTTGCAACTGCGGTGTGGTCACAGTGTAATGCTTGGCAATTTTGCATAATACAACATGGCAGTAGAGCATTTTGTAGTTTTTGCAAAATAAGGATGTGCTACTGGTCCTGTCTTTTCCTTTGTTGCTCTCTCTGTCCTTCATTCTGTGCATGCAAGAGGTTGTGCAAAGGAGATACACATATATAGATAGATAGATGAAGAGAGAGAGAGAGAGACACAGAGAGAGACACAGAGAGAAACAACGAGAGATAGGGACAAACTCCTGAGGGCTCAGGCTCAGTAAGGCTCGTGATACAGTGTGAATGAAAGCAGTGTGCGTTTTACTGCCTTGAACACACAGAGGAGAGAAAGAAAGTGCAGGAGAAAATGAGAGGGAGGAAAGGAGAAAGAAACAAAATGGGAAAAAAGAATAAGAGAAAAAGAGAAAGACTTGGAAATGGTCTGCTTAATACTAAGAATGACTAAAAGCTAACCTAGACAGAAGTCATGTGTGGTCATAAATTTCTTTATTCTTAAACTGCATTAAACCTTATATGCTAAACAATAATATTATATATAAATTCCACCATCTATTACTAAACAGACTTAATGCATCAATAAACACCAAGCCATGTCCATGGAAGAACAAATAATAAAGTCTATCATTAACACCCCCTCCCACCCAGAAAAAAAAATAACCTATAATTTAAGTTAATCCTGAAATTAATTCAAAAGGAAAAGAAACAATAAAAAGAAAAAAAAACAGAAAAACTTTCAAATCAGAATTTTTAAAAATAAATTCATTTTTAAACAGAGACATTCAGAGTGGCTTGATGCAACAATGCAACCATCTAGGAAAATATACTGTTAAAATTTTTAACATAGGTAAAGTTAACATAGTAAAGTTATATAATGAAATGGGAACAAATGCGCTGCCTGATGCCTGTGACATTATTTTAAAAAGTTTTGAGATTTTTTTATTCAAGACACACAAATTTACAGACTGTTCTGGATAAATAATTAAGTGAACTCAAGATTCCTACCAACTCTGCTGAGAAATTCAAGTCTACAAATTTTTCTACAATGAACCATTTATTAGAATGATTTTGTTTATATCTCAACAACTAAATTTTACCAATATTATAAAAAGTAACCCTTAGGGTTAATAATAATGTAAAAGAATATGTAAAACATAGTTGCCTATTTAGTTACAAAACCCATTTACAAAAAAGTTGGAATGGGGCAACAGAAGACTGGCAAAGTTATGTAATGCTACACAAAACGCTACATTAGGTTAATTGGCAGCGGGTCAGTGACAGGGTGAGTTTCAAAAAAGCATCTTAGAGCATTTTCAAGGGTTGAGCCTTAGCAGGCTGGCTGTGACACCCAAGCCCAAAGGTGATAACGACTTAATTCTGTAGTAGAAATCACTTCAAGAGCTCAGAAACACTTTCCAAAACCATTGTTTGTAAATCCAATTAATCACTGCATCTAAAATTGCAAGTTAAACCTCTCAAGTGCAAAGAAGAAAAAATATGCACACAGAATCCAGAAATGCAGCTGACTTCTCTGGGTATGAGCTCAGTTAAAATAGACTAAACAAAAAGCAGAAAAGTGTCCTGTGGTCTGACACATCAAAATTTGAAAATGTCCTTTTTCGAAACCATAGATGCCAGTTCCTCTGGGCTAAAGAGGAGAGGGGCCCTCCAGGTTGTTATAAGCACACAGGTCAAAAGCCCACATCGATGATGGTATGGGGGTGCATTAGTGCACATGGCATGGATGAACTTCATATCTTTGAAGGCATCATTAATGCTAAATGATATATACAGGCTTTGGAAAACTGTTACAACTGAGTCCCTGAGATATTGAGCAGCTGATATCCTATAACAAGCATAAAATGTGAAAATCGTACACTTTCAAATCTTCAGCAATTAATCTCCTCAGTTCCCAAATGTATATAAATAAAGAGTCTAAATTTTAATTAATTTAAAGAGATACAATAAAATGGCAAACATGCCCATGTTGCTAACATTAAATAGCAAAAAGTAGCAAATGTTTTTCAAATGTTGCCTGTAGTGTATTCAATTTATTATAGGGTTTAAATGATTTGCACAAAATTCCATTTTGTTTGTATTTACAATTTGCACAATGTCCCAGCAATTTTAGAAATGCTGGGCTTGTACATAGAACATTATGTAAAACCATCCACACAACAACTTTTACTCAAATTCAGATCCTAATAAAACAACTTCTACTTACCAACACAAATGTGGTATTGATTTAGTTTTTGGTAGAATTTCTGAGCTATGGCTGAGGAAACAACACATATGTTGCACATCATGTTTTAATTATCAATGGTGAAAAGGGTGACTTCTATTTTGCAACTGCACTTTATACAACGATTATACCAGAGGAGTGTAAGAAGCCTTTGTTCTGAGGCTTCAGTTCTGAAGTCATGAGAATGAAGCTACGTGGAGCAACAGCCAGCCAGAAATGCATCAACACTCATTAAAGCAGTGTAAATAATCTTGGTAACTTTTGAGTTTTGGGGCCATTTAAGCCATTCAATTGGATATTTATTGGATATTTAACTGGGGACAAAAAA
This sequence comes from Hoplias malabaricus, assembly GCF_029633855.1. Classification (NCBI taxonomy): domain Eukaryota; kingdom Metazoa; phylum Chordata; class Actinopteri; order Characiformes; family Erythrinidae; genus Hoplias; species Hoplias malabaricus. The sequence goes on from NC_089800.1 coordinate 10,737,710, forward strand.
AATGTCTAAACCTATATTTTACACAGTTCTATAATTCAATCAAATATTCAACTCACATTCTATGGAAGAGAATGTAATGTACCTTTAGGGATCACAACTGGACTTTAATAGCACTCATGTACCTTTAGTGACAATAATGTACCACTACCGTACCTTTTTTCTGAGAGTATATTGCGCTATAAACCAGTGCACATAACTGCAGACAAAAAGGCCAGGCACAGATGCCGCATGCAAAGGTGCGTAGGTTGTTTCACTCAAAAAAGTGAAGCAAAACATCCAATTCACACAGTGACATAAAGGCACCTCGATCGCTCATTGGGTAGAGAAAAAGATTGAGAAAATAAGCTTGGTGAGTGGACTGGAAGAAAAGTTGGCTGAAAAGTTGTGAAAGTAGAGGCATTTGTATGTTATTATTGTATTTACACTGGGGTCTGTGCCTTTGTTCCATGTTTCTATGTTGTAAAAAGCAGCTTCGAGTAGCACTACAGCGCCACCCTAGCTCTGACGTAAAAGTACGCAATCGTCAGGGACAGTGGCACAAGAGGTATGAACATCTAGCAACACAGATAGTCTGATGCTACGGTATGTGCACTGTGCATCCACGTTCGCAGCTTGTATGGACCTGCAAGAATATTTTCTTCGTGCATAGCGAACATTTACAATCACTAAACTACACTGAACAATCACTGGATTACACTCACCTGCATTGTGTCTACACTCTTTGTCCATTTTATCAGCTCCACTGACCACACAGGAGAACTCTGTAGTTCTCCAATTACAGACTGTAGTCTACCTGGTCCTCTGCATACTTTCTTATCCCAATTGCACCCTGCTCTTCAATGATCAGGACTGTGGATTAGACACAGCAGAGCTACTAGAGTTTTTAAAGCCCTGATTGTCATTTCTGGACTGAGAATACTCCACCAATCGAAAATATGGGGCTAAAGTCTATAATCGTAGAGCTACAAAGTGCTGATAAAAGGTACAGCAAATGTAGATACAAGGTACAAGTTCCTAATCCAGTTATCTGTTGTTCTTGTATCTCAAACAGTGTGAGACAGTGGATTATAGAAAAGAGGTTTATAAAATAATGTCTGACGCGACAGTTGACATGCAGAGACCAAATGCATCAGTTATTACTTAATTACAACATTAAATACATTTTATAAATGTCTAAAATAAAAGAAGATAATGTAATCATTACTTTGTAGAGGGTTACAAAAGCAGAAAAACTAATTAAATGCAGGAATTTATTGCCGCCACCTAAGCTTTGTATGCCTCAATACTGTAGTAATGTGGACAAAATTAAATACAAGTAAGCCACCAAATATTAGTTTGCAATATGGACAAATCTAGTTGTCTGACTGATGTTGAAAGTTTTAAATGAATATCTCCCAATACCAGTATGCTCTTTAGACACTATGACAAATATAAATTCACAAGATGTGTCCAGACAGCTTTAATTCTCACTTTACAATACAAGTACAATACACTGTTAAGAGTATATAACAATACAAAATATTATATTTAAAAATTGCAAATTTATCTTTGTTGATTCATCAAGATGCATCATTTTAACAGATGAATCTTATTACTTTTTACTAGACTGCAAACAGACACATTGGGTACTGGTTCTCTCTCTGTCCACTGCCCAGTCCACAGCTAACATGTTGACCAACAAAAATCAATACACCATTACACAATAGACCTAATTAATGGAGCTACAGCCACAGCTAGACACATCTCACTTCCATTGTCCATTTATTTATTTTATTTTTATTTTTTTTTACAGTATACAGTATCACCAGTCATTTAAACACACTCTCCCTCACAAACACGTACAGACCAGGGATGGCATTTAACAACTACAATGTCAAAATGATCCCAACTCACCTGACCCTAAGATATCTTCTTTTAACTAATAAACTAAACTTAGAAATGTTTAGGAATTAGGGAATATCAAGGAGCCAAACGATCCTTGTCTAACATTAAGATGCAAACAATAGTTAAAATTTTGCCATACGGAAAAGAATTTTTGAGGGTAAATAACAACAGTTGTTCGTAAATGGCTGAAGTTTAACTTGTCTGTAAGTTTTTATTCACTCTTTGAAAAATACCACAGAAACTCATTTGTAACTCTAACGCACTTTCGGTAATGCAGCTGGCTGTCTCCCGAGTTTGGAGACATTTCCACCTTAAGTGATTTGAAACAGCAAAAATAAGTCAATATTACCCACCTATGGAGCAGGAATAGAGCAACAGCCTTATTTCGGTTTGTGTTTTTCATGGAATTTGGGAGTTTGAAAAAAAGATGCCTCTGCCTTGAGCAGAGAAAAAGACTAGCATAACGACACTGAGGCTTTGAAACACATTTGGCCAGTTTCAAGCACGCAAACAGACTGGAGAGCTAGCGAATGCTGAGACATCTTCTGAAGTTCATAAAAAAGTGGTTTGAGATTACAGTTGTGAACTATGCCTTTAAGTGTGAAACTCTTCTAAGAATTCTGCAAAGATGCTACTTCTGGATTTAAAAAAAAAACTTTAGTTGTGTCTTCCACCACAAGGAGAAAGAATGCATTACACAGCAAACAATATACACAATGAACAATGCAGTGACAAACACCAAATACAGCTACAAAAAAATTGAACAAGTTTGTTATGCAAATTGGACACAAATTTGGGAATCATTTGGTAAAAAATAAAGGGCAGAAGTTTTATATAAAATGTAACTTACATATGATAATTATGTAATGTTGTAATTATAAAATACATAATATAACTAACTATGTAATGAACACTGCTGGTGTTATTTTTTCTTCTAATGGTTAAACATCTTATCTTTAGTCCTCGATAGGTGTGTGAATTGTTAATCTTTCGAAAATCAGTTGGGTACAGGATCAAATTAAGGTTTTTGGATAAAGTTACAGTTAGGGTTAGGTACAGAATTAGGTATTGATTTAAAGTTACTCTAATGTTATCTGCAGGTTTGGGGTTAGATCTTATAGAACACATACAACTTTACATTTAACTGTATGTAATACACACCCTATTTCCAGACAAGTTGGGACACAGTGCAAAATATAAATAAAAACAGAATGCAATGATGTGCAAATTGTATAAGCACTGGGAATGCCCAGATGAAAGTGAACAGGAGAAGGGAAGAAGTTACGAGCTGTAGGCCTGTATGTGTATGAGAGAGAAAAGAGACCTTTTTATATCAGCTTCTGACATTCGAATGAGCCATATAAAACGCATGACATCCCCACTTCTTTCTAAGACTCAATTGAAAGGGTTTTTAATTAGATAAGAGCACCACACACACACATACACACACACTCTCCACTCTCATCCGGAACATCAACCCTGGAGCTGCAGTTACCAAATACAAACTATTTTAGCTCCAATAGAAGCAGCTGTTTAGAAATCTTTCATAACGTCCCATAAGCAACAGCTCCAGGCTTGTCTTTCTGTATCTGCCCTATCAAACCTTCACACAACTAAATAGGTGCCATACATGTAAATATCCAAATGCAAAATTACTATAAGTTGCATAAGTTCCTCCTAGCTCAGCTTAGCTCCAGCTCAGGGTGCTGTATCACGAACAGAGACAACAAATTAAAGCTTAGTAACATTAACACAGCGAGACAGTCTTTCACAAGGTGACTTCAATTTTGTCCACTGTTGGGCTGGGGACAATAAATCATAAATCAACAGAAACCATAAATTGTCCAGTAGGCCCTGAGCCTATAGAACATTTTGTTATTGTTATCATTTTTGGTAGCATCTGATATATGTAAATGAGCTATGTTCTGACTGGCTGCTCTGTGCCTCACTATCAAACCAACACTTACAACTTCAACAAGAGCGTGAGGAAGTAAACAGTTGTGTAAAGGATGTATGTAAACTATATACATATGATTTAAAAAACTGTTTCACATACAAAGACCAGCTCTTGTTTTATTAAAGGCATTTGTTTAGGCCCAAGAAAAGTATTTGTTTTAATAAAGGCTCTCTTGTGAAATATATTAAAAACAGTTAATTACAATTTTTGTGAGATTTATATAATGAATGGACTATGAAGTAATAGTTCTATAAAGTGGAAATTCAGTAACATTTACTTTAATATTGCTTACATTTAAATGTATTCAATTTTGATTTAAAGGGTCTGTAGCTTACAAAAATGTCAGCGATACAGTTGTTTACCACAATCCTAGGTCCCTGTGGAATCCGATTAGTTAAATTGTGATTTTTAACAGATGTTTCTTTAAGAAAATAACTTTCATTTAGACATGCTTCTAAGAAAATATATAGACAGAATGTACCAAATGTTTGTTACTATACACTATTTACATTTTTATTATCATACCGTAATATCCATGCATATAGTATGCAAACTACTCAAATCCACAAGGAAAGATTTCACTGGAACAATGAAAATTATTTTGATTTCCCTGCCCAGATCAAGAAAAACTCACTTCTAACATAATTTCCTTACCATTAAATAGTTTGAAGCTAAAAAAATAAATAAATAAATAAATAACAAGAGGAAGAAGTAGAGATGATACTTTGTACAAGTTTCTGTGCTCGATTTCTGAGAGGGGGTCACCATATCTGATCATGCAGCACACCATTAGATGCTTATCTGCTTACGGTAAATGAACGTCCAGGCAAAATGAGGCCCAAACACAGAGGGAACAGGACACTATAACATATTTAATAAATATATTCTAATTCATACACACAAGCACTTGAATTAAGCTTAATATCATCATGTTTACATCTTCACATGGTCTCATACATTCATTTACCATAATAGCGTGAGTATAGTGTGCTGCATGAAGAGGCTGATTCCCCTGGTGGTGGTAACGGGGAACATAAACTAGTGTTTATTAAACTCTATTGCCCAAAGCTTATCATCGTTATCAAGCAAAAAATTTTTCGCAAAACATATCAGGATCATTTTATCACCCAACATTACTCCCATTAAACCAATGGCACTTTTGTATTTTTAGCAATATCAACCTGGAGCCAACTTTGGCATCCCTCATACCAGACTGCATGGCTGCATCACTCAAAACTAAACATGGTGGATTGTGTATGTTTGTAAAGAAAACTTTGGGTTTTTAAAGATATTCTAATTCTGTACGTTTCTGTTTTATTATGCATTTATTCCTTCTATTCCTCCAAATCCGTCGTTATGCTCCAGTATTCTGTGGAAATCATGCGGCTCATTCCTTAGTGGTTTCTTTAAAGTATTTACCTATGAGTATTTTTCTTCATAGAAAACTGTAAGCTTTTGTTTATACGCTGTGATTTGTTTTGGGATTTTTTTGGCTTAAATTTACCAGTTCAACCTGTTTTGCTATATCAGAGCTGAGCAAGCGGTGACTCATGGCTTACCAGTCTTTGGAAAATGGTTTTCCTCACATCAGAAACCATTACAATACACACTTAAACACTAAATGCTGGTTATACAATATCTAGAAACCAGCAAGCCCTAAGCATCAGTCCATATTATTGGCCAAGTGTCATATGTGTCCGGGCACGAACAGAAAACAACAAAAGCAAAATCTTACTTTTCACACGTCTTATTCCGGACCATCAGAGAAGCCCATCATTAGAACACTCATTACATCCACAATGCAAATAGACAGTTACATATAGGGAATGTGTGCAAGTGTAAACAAATCACCTAAGGCAGCTGGTGGCATAGCTAGAGTTTAAATTTCATCTGATCTTATTTTCTACACTGGAATTCAAAACACAAAGCAAAATTGATAAGGTTAGTACCTTGGTATCTTCCCCTAGGCTAAATCCATGTTTTAACATGTTAGAATTACAAGACCTTCAATGTGACTATAGGAGGTGATGATGTTCAACTACACCAGTGGTTCTCAATAAGAAGTCTCTCATGCAGGTATATACACTATATTGCTAAAACTATTCGCTCATCTACCATCACATTCCAAATCCATAGGGGTTAATATGATGTCGGCCCACCCTTTGCAGCTTCAACTTGTCAGGGAAGTCTTTTTTGAGGTTTTAAAGTGTGTTTATGGATATTTTTGAGCATTCTTGAGGGCAGGACTCTGTGAAGGCCGCTCAAGTTCTTCCACACCAAACTCAGTCATCCATGTCTTTAGGACCTTGCTTTGTGCACTGGTGCACAGTCACGTTGGAACAGGAAGGGGCCATCCCCAAACTGTTCCCACAAAATTGGGAAAATGAAATTGTCCAAAATCTCTTGGAATGCTAAAGCATTAAGAGTCCCTTTCACCAGAACTAAGGGCCAAGCCCAACTCTTGAAAAACAACCTCACACCATAATCCAACCACCACCAAACTTCACATTTGGCACAAAGCAGTCAGACAATTACCGTTCTCTTGGCATCCGCCAGCTGCTTGGCCATGGAAACCCATTCCATGAAGTTTTCTACTTACTGTTCTTGAGCTAATCTGAAGACCACATGAAGTTTGGAGGTCTGTAGTGATTGACTCTGCCAAAATTTGGCGACTTCTGTGCAATATGCGCCTTAGCATCCACTGACCCCTTTCTGTCATTTTACGTGGCCTACCATTTTGAGTTGCTGTCATTCCCAATCATTCCAATTTGTTATATTATCACTGACAGTTAACTGTTGAATATTTGGTAGTGAGGAAATTTCATGACTGGACTTGTTGCACTGGTGACATCCTATCACGGTACCACTCTGGAATTCACTGAACTCCTGAGAGCTGTTCATTCTTTCACAAATGTTTGTAGAAACCATGTGCATGCCTAGGTGCTTACACACCTGTGGTCATGGAAGTGATTGGAACACATGAATTCAATGATTCAGGTGGGTTAGTGAACACTTTTGGCAATATAGTGTACCTAAATACTATGTATTACTGATATTACTGACCAACAACAAATCATCACAGAGGGGATAACATCCACATAGTTTTGCATGATCTCTTTTTGTTTCTTGTGGTCCAATGACAGAGCTTGTAAAAACATTCCTTAACAACAGTGACATCACTCAACAAGCAGTTAGTTTTTCCATATATGCTTGAGACAAACTGCTTACCAAATCAAAAAATGTAGGTTAATATCACATTACAAAAACTAAAACTGTGGCTTCAATACAAATAAAAGTCCTTGGTGAAAACTGTTTTCTCAACCTCCAAGATTTACCCCTGTGTACCCTTGAATTACACATTCAAATGCTTTCAGCAATCTTCTAGCTTAGCATACATAAACTAGCATAGGAAGGTAAAGTATGGAACAAAACTGGAACTGCAACCAAGCTGTTAGCCACCATATAACATATACATACCTCAACGCACAAAATCTCATTTATCAGAATTGCTCAATTTAACAGTCTGAAAGACAATGAAAAGACACCTTGTGCAATTTCTGCTCAGTGCAGCACCTTTGGACAGAAGCCACTGTAAGATTTCCACCCATTTTCAACCACACAGGCCAAAAGCCGGGCACAGAAATGCTGACTGCTATCAGCTGTATAGATCAGAGACGCCTTACCTCTGTGTAGTCGAAGTCTGAGAGCGGGGCTATACTCTTTATGTAGTCAAGTCGGAACTGGTTGGCCGGGTTGCCGAGTGGCACTGGGGGTATTAAGGTGCTCATAGCCGATACTATCGTCTAGAAAGCGGATGAAACAAACAAAAAAAAAAAAAAACACAGCACTAAGCAGGATAAAAGTGGCATAAATCACAGGCTAAGCTCCACTAATCATCCAAATGGGATTGCTGGATACAACAGCCTCATGGGGTGCAAAAATATAAACATTAGTTTTTAATTTGGCAAGTCCAAATTGTTTCAATTTCACTTAAGTTACTTACCACAATGGCGTCCTTCACATTTTTTCGGATATCCAAGATTTTCTGCTTTTTTTCTCTGAGTAAAGAAGGAAACAAATTAATGAGTTAACAAATTATGAATGAATTAATTAATGTAACAGTAAACAAAGGCAACAGCATTGCAAATCACCATAATTAAACATGAAATTCATTTAAACATGAGCTTCACATGATAGACAATGATACATATGATGTAATCAAATTGCATGTAGACCTACCAGTACTCAATCAAACTTCCAAATGAGGACAATCTGTAACAGTTAGGCCTACAATAAACCAGCTAAACATTAATTATAATTATATAAATATTTCTAGTAAAGGGATAATAAAATAACATGATCTTTTTAGGCCTTGCTCTGTATCTACAATCAGGCCAGTGACACAAAATTAAGACATTGCAAATAGAGGGGTTAGTTAAGGAACCGGACCCAAACACAGCTGCATTGTACTGAATATAGTTAAGTGAAGCAAATACATAAAGCTGTGTATAGAAACATTTGTGGTGCGTTATTAATTGTAGTATGTCCATGAATCTACCTGTGAGGTACTGAATACGCCTAAATCAAATTAAAAAGGCAGTGTGCACAAACTTTGTTGAATGATACTAAAATAAATGGAAACACCTGTGTACACACACCTAGCTTTATGGTTCTGCATACTGCAAGCTGAACACTGCACAGTTACTAAAGGTTGCGTACATGAACGTAGCCATATGATAGAGGACACAGTGAGTTGAAACTATTTCAAAAATCTGGGTAGATTTTTTGTCCAGTGCTAACAGTAGAAAGAACAGTAAAAGATTGAGTACACAAATTTAGCTCTATGGAGAAACAATGCAAAATCTGTATACAATCCTAAATGGGAAGTACTGAACACGTTTAGAAATGCCAAAAGCAAATAACTTTCTACACAAACTGGCTCTGTACTTACATAATTCAGAGTTAACTTAAATAAATGACAAAGACATGTGTGCAAAAACATATTTATGTGGAAACGTTACAGAACACAGCTGGCCCAAACTTCTATTGAACACAGCTTAAAAAGACCAGGCAAAAATGACACAATCTTAGCTGTGTGTTCCTGAACACAACTTAACGTTATATAAACCTAGCCGTGTCAAACACAGCTATACAAGACTAATTTAAGCTAAAGTTAACGTTAGCTGAATCGACTGGAAGAAGCTAGCATACATTATATACACAGACCTAGCGGTGTGGTACTGAGCACAGTACGTAACGTTAGCTGCAACAACTGCAAATTCTGTTTCATAAGCCACAAGCCAGTAACGTTAAAACCACTGGCCTACGCTCTAAAGACAAGAACAGTTTCACAGACGGTTGCTGAAGTAAAAAAAAAAGAAGCTCTTTAGCCGCAGCCGGAATCAGTGAATCTAACTACCGACATGCCCATATCTAACATGACGGCTTTATCTCTGACAGCTATTAGAAAATCAGCTGGACACAGCCATGTCGCCATGCTGGCCCAATGTACGGGCCTGTAACGATAGGCTACACGAAATACGATATGAGACAAGCCCCAACTCAGAAAAGGCGAATTAGGGTGTAAACTATGTATATTCCGCTGTTAAAACGAAGCTCAGACTCACTCTGCGTTAAAGCCATTGACGTGCAAGATCCTCATCTGCTTGACAATGGTGCTCTTTCCGGATTCTCCAGCCCCTTCACATGAAAACAAATAGAAAGCAAAAATAAAATAGTGTTAGTGTAACGTTAACGATAGCTACAGAGGGTCAGCCACTGTCAAAGCTTCAGTCCCCACTGAGTAATAGCAAAAATATTAACAGTAAGATGATATTCCGTGTCTCATCCGTCCGCTGGCCGTTTATATCCAGACCTGTCAAAGGCGGGATGTGGACGGAAGGCGAGCTGGAGAAAAAAAAACCACAAAAATGAAAGCCTCCCGAGTCTTGATGCGGCTGTGAATCCGCCAGCAGGTCCATGTCTATCGGTCTTACCTAATAAGAGAAGCCGGTGTGTGGCTTTGTAAGCCTGCCTCTCCTTCTGGAGCTGCTTCTCTATCTTTTTGTTCGCTTCTCGCTGAGCCTTCTCGTCGATGCGCTGGTCTTCGGTCTTGCTGTTGCCCAAACAGCCCATTTTCCGCCAAAGCGCTGCTTCTCTTCCCGCAAAGCACGGTCTAAAATACACGATCTAGAAAAAATGGAGCTGCAACTGTAAATACGTGAAGGCGAGCGCCTCACCAAAGCAAAAAAAAAAAACGGGAGCGACCAAAAAAAAAATCCGTGCGCCACTTCTCTTCTCCGTCCGTCGCCACCAGAGAGAGAGAGAGAGAGAGAGAGAGGGAGGAGGAGGAGGTTTGCCTTTAACCCCTTCGTACACAGCAACTAAAGAGAATCCGTGTGAATATGTGCATCATCACACACACACACACACAGAAAGAGTGAGAGCGAGACAGTGCAGGCAAGCAGCAGGAAATGGAGCAGGACTGATAGATCTGTGCAGTTGATTACTCTTCTCTTTCTCTATCTTTCTGTATTTTTGTACTTGTACTTTTGACCTGGAAACGTCCTCAATTACAGGGTATGTGATTTTGAACAACTGAAGATTCTTTTGTTGTTCCTCATTTGAAAATATGCTAAATATGTTTTAATAAATAAAATATATATTTTTAAATTGAGGTTAATGTTAGGTAAGAATAGTTGTAGTTTAACAATAATACAGAAGTCCTCTATGGAAGTCTTTACCATTATTTTGAGACAAGCACAATAGTGTGTGTGTGTGTGTGTGTGTGTGTGTGTGTTGCGAGTTGGTTGTGAGCTTCAACTCAACAGTCTATTCTATGGTTAGAGGAAGTAGTCACTTTTCTCCTGCTGCCATGTTTGGCACAGCTAATCTCGACTAAACTAAGATTTAGGCCCAGCCTCGGATTAATACCAGGCTCATGTTCAATCAGGATCAGACTAAATGACTTTCTACTTGATTTTAGTAGCTGCAGATTTTGGTTCAGCAGAAGTCAACAATCATTGTGGTAAGTTTGCCATCGAGGTGCAGTTGAACTGAGTGTATATCAAACATTTGATTCTGAACTGATCTCCTCCCCAATTCACATCCTGGAGAATGTGCTTAGCAACTCGTCTGAGAAAACTCACTTTGGCCATTTGTATCTGCAGTCACTTTCTCTCTGTCTTTACCCCCAGCTCATGATCCTAGGTGAGGGTGGAGATGTAGACTGACAGGTAAATTGGAGCTTTGTTTATGGTTCAGCTCCCTCTTTACCACTACACATCCACATTACAGCAGAACGTGCACCTGCACTATGGTCAGCCTCACGATAGCTCTTCCCATTGCTTGTGAATGAGACCCTGAAATTCTTGAAATCCTTCACTTGAGGTAGGTTCTCTCCCCGTACCTGAAAGGAGCATGCTTTATATCTTTATAGAGAGAAAAACATGGCCTCAATTTTGGAGGCGCTGATCAGCATACCGACATCTTCACACTCGGCTTCAATCTGCACAAGTGCATGCTGGAGGCCTCCACATGAAGAAGCCAGCAGGATTACATCATCTGCATATAGCATAGATGCTAGCCTCTGAGCCCAACATCCACAGTGAACAAGCCTGACTTGCAGGAACACTAAGTAAGACCTGGTCATTTTTTGCCCCACGGCCCCCATTACAGATTTAAAGTGTATTTAACTTTTCCAGCACTGTCCGGAAATCAAGAGGGAAGGGGGGGGGGGGTTCCCTATCTTCCTGCATAGTGCAGTTTCTGTAGTGCTGAGCTCAGAGTAGCAACAACAGAGTTTCTATTCTCACTATTACACTTTAGTATAATTATTTTAAAAATAAATAATTAGAGACATTAACACAACTCACACTCTGAGCATTCAAGGATCAAATGGGTCGCATCAGCATCACAGCATTCTAGAAGTGTTACACTATTTGCCAGGGCAGTCTTTCAAAGGATTGCCAGTCACAGACCATTTTTATTAAAATGTAAGTGTGCAGAAGAGTTCAATGTTTTTGCAACAGCACCAGCACCAGCACCTGCACCAGCACCATACCAGTGGGAATTGGGTCTGCTTCAGCTTCAGATGAACAAGAGCTTTCAATATGTAAAAAAAATGTCAGGTTGTGTAAAATACCCAGCAAGACGTGAAAACTTCCCTCATTAAAAATAATGTAGTGTACACAAAACCTTAGATTCAGCTCAGACACAGACTAATGCTGCTGTCTGGAGCTCATTGGAAGGTTTTTATGGTTAATTAGTTTAAACAAAACATATTTGTCAAAAGTGATTTATTATTAATTAATAACTAATCACTTTTTCAGGATATAAGAAATCGGACCTTAAAATGATATCTGTAGAAACCACACACACACACACACAGTATATATATATCGACACAATACACAGGTAAGTTCCACTTTTTCTCTGGGAGAAGAGGAAATATGTGTATGTATGATCTAGAATACTGAGTTTTAAGTCAGAAAACTGGTATTTCCTAGTTTCTGAAACCACTCAAATGCAGCTGGCCCAGAGTCAGCTCTGTTTCAGCATTTCACCAAGCTACTTTTAATGTAATTTCATTGTAGCAATCAAAACTTCTTTTTAAATAATGATATGAAAATTCATAGTGGTAGGCACCCATCATTTCAGTTTCGTCCCTTTACATGGTCATAACAGTTGTCTTAAATCTTAAATTAGCATTTTTCTTGTCTTGAGGTTCCAATAAACTCAACAGTGTATGTTATAAGACTGTTTGGCTCATGCAAGCACTGACCCTACAAGAGCCTCAGTCATTGCGAAATAATAAACTGTGACTAAAAAAATTATTGTTTTTAGATGTGAAAGGAAGACAGACTTTAGTTTTTAAAGTCTTTTCAAAGTCTGGTTAGAATAAGCTAAGCTAATACTCAGCTAATAGCTCAGTTCTGCTCAGACGCAGCCTTGTCAGAGCTCATGTCCAATTTGAATTAGACTCAGGCGTGTTTGTGTGTGTGTTAGTTTGAAAGTTTTTGTATACAACATTTTGTAAATTGATTTCATATGTTACCTGTTAATCTATGTATCATGATGGCACACATACTTGGTTGACATCACACATCTCCAGGTTCCTAAAGTTGTGGGATTAAACCCCAACTCGGGTCACTGCGATGAGTTTGGTGTCCTCATCTTATGACACTGAACAGCATGGCGCAGTTACAAAAATAAATGAATTGATTAATTTTTACAATATTTAGACTTACAGACTTATAGACTTACAATATTATCACAGTATAATAATATATTAATTTACTATGTTAATGAGCTATAACATTAAAGCCAGCCTTTCTTTCTACACTTAGTGTCCATTTTATCAGCTTCACTCACCACATAGGTGTCGTTTGCAGTTTTACATTTACAGTATGTGATATCTCATCTGTGGCTCTGCATACTTTTGTTAGCCACCATTCACCCTGTTTTTCAATGGCCAGGACCCCCTCAGGACCAACACAGAGCAGGTATTACTTGGGTAGTGGATCATTTTTAGGACTGCAGTGATGCTTATGTGGTGATTTTGTGTTGATGCAGGACTTAAACTTACGAAAATTGAATATTGCAAAGCTATATTTATCACAACTGCCAAGAGAGGCCTTTAGGTCATTCATATTCACCAGTGGTTTATGGCCTTACTGTACACAGGCTGATATTTCTCCAGATTCCCTGAGTAGTCCACAATATTATGTACAGTAGATGCTGACGGGCCTAAATTCTTTCCAGTCTTGCATCGAGAGATGTTATTTTTTAAATGTTTGACAATTTTCTCATGAAGTGAGGATCCACACTCTTTATTTGCCTGCAGAGACTGAGCCTTTGATTGAAGCAACACTTATATCCAATTCTGACAGCCTCATCCATTACCAACTACCTGCTTATAGTGGGATGTTTCTAAGTGGTGTAAATTATATTAGTATATAAATATTTAAGTTGAATCTTTTTGGTCTTACTTTGCTCAGGTGCCCTCTTTTTAATGTTTCGCATGCATCACACTCAAAATGTGTGCATTTGTTTTGATGCAACAAGAAAACAGCCAAATGCAAATAACTTTCCTTTTTCCCAAGGATTTCTATTGAAGATAATTTTCCTTCTCTGTCATTGTGTCAAGCTGCTAAGTGTGTGTCAGGTGCCTAAATAAACATACAACACATTTGCTTACTTAAATGGCGCTCAGGAGAGCTGGAAGCCATCCTTAACCCAGTCTTCACCTTTGCAAAATGGAAACAACAGGACATCAGCTTGGCCAACTTTACCTCTAATAAAAAACAGGCAGGTTGCAAATACGGCAGATGTTATGCAAATGAGGCACTAATTTTGCATAGCTGTGCTCGCATTCCAGTTGCTTTTCGGCTAGAGAGGCTGAGACCTGTGGTTTGACTTGCAGCCCAGGAGAGAAAAGACCTGTTTACACTCATTTAATGGCATGGGTCATCCTTTGGTGAGGTGTACCACGTCAATAACTGATCCCAGTGAAAGTTGTTTTTGATATGTTTGAAGCTAATAGGTACATAAAGACAAACAAAGGGCTTATAGAATTCAGCTCAGGACAGATTTTTGTGATAAATCTTCAGAACTGATTGATCATAACCTGAGGGATGTTAGAGATGTTAAGAAGGAAATATATTGATTAAAAAAGTCATTTTTGCTCCACTAAAATCAACAATCAATACATACATAATTTCTTTTAACATCATTTTTAAAGTACAACTCACATAAAATATTTTTTTTAAGAAAAAGAGAAGAAACCTTTGTTTTTTTCTGCCTGAATCCGATTTGTTCTGTAGAGTGGGTGCCACACACAGAGGTGGCAATGCTTAAAGTCTTGTACAGAATCTGTGATACATCTAGGCCACTGTGTCAGTGTATAAAGTGCAAAGGCTTCATAATATTAAATAATTAAAAAGATTCTTTTAAAATATATATATACAATTTAGATTGATTGGATGTGAAATAATGTATCAGGCAAGGAACTTACCAACTCTGAAGTGACTTGTGGTGACGGGAACCAAAGGCCCTAATGTTTAGAACACAAATTATGGCATTTTATTTAATACTTAGAACTAACAGTAAACTGGCTGTTCTAGAAAACTCTTGAATCTTATCACCTCCACTGGCACAGCTGGCCACCTAACCAATCTATTGTAACCCTGTCCCTCAGATTCCTTCTTGTACATTTTCCTTAATAATATGCTGAAGTATTAGATGTTAGATTTAGGTGGCAAATGGAGTCTTATAATGTGCTTCATGATTTCAGTGTTGCCTTAAAGGGAGATTTCAGTGTTAGCTTCAAGTGATGTTTAGTCTTCAGGTTTGTGCACATGGCCTTTGATGTCATGTGCATCTGCCATGACTAGTTTTGGCAGGGGTGGGTGTTTGTTTGGAAATAGCATAACAAGCTAAGCGAAGAATGCTGGTGGCCTTTGTGTGTTATGAAGGAAACACAACAACCGTCTAAAAACTACTGTGCCATGAGCTGAATTAGCTGTTGTTCATCAAGGCCTGAAGCTTAGCTTGCCATTAGCTTGTCAAACACAAACAGGGCCCTTAAAAAGGATCTGGCTGTTTGGAGGCTTAGTTGGTTCTTATCTAACCTTGATAGAAAAGGACAGTGGTGTCGTATGAACAATGGAAAAAAATTCCAGTGTGAAAAATGGAAATGAGATGCAAAGTTGATCTTAAAGCATTTTAAGGCCATGGACTGGCTCCAGATCATGCAAATCAACACGGGCCTGTGGCATATAGACACACAAGAGGCGAAAAATAGGTTTCATGCAAAGGGAGTGAGACGCTTGCCCTCATTGTGGAAGGACAATTTGGCAGGAAGCTTTGGGCTCCCCCTTGCGGTCGGTAACAGGCAGCGCAACACATCCATTCTCTCGAATTCAAGGAATGCTAAAACTTTTAAATGGAGAATTAAGTGGAAAACTTAAAGATTTTTGTCATGCTTATTTTTGTTGTGCTCTTTTGAGTCATATAAAACAACAGAATGTATCTGTATCTTGCAGCTCAGCAGAGCAGTCACTGAAATATCTTCTCACCTGTTTTACTTTAAGCATTTTACCTTTAATAAACGTGTGTAGATAAGAAAACGTATAATAGTAGCCCCGTCCAATAATCTAATCCTGAACCCGTTTGTCAAGCGCGTGTACGCTCCTTCTCATAGACGAGTCTCGGTTTTTTATTAGGGTGTTTTTCTGTTCAGAGAACTCTTAAACTTACCAGAATTTGTATAAGAATTTCCTGTTGCTCAGTTCTTTTGAGTATTTTTCCCTGAATCATTTATCTGATACTAAATGTGGTCATTTTGTGAAAAAAGACATTAAAAATACTTACGACCAAGTGAAAAAACAAAACAAAACACATAAAACCCACAGCATAACATGTATATGAACTATATGTAGTATATACATACTGAAAAGGTTCGGTGCAAGGATTAATATTTTGGCTAAGAGCGCTAATATACGAATTTAAGGCTTAAATTCGGTCATGTATTGATTCATGTTTACAATTAACGGATTTAAGAAGCCAAGCCAAGAACTACAAATCCCAGTGAGCTGTGCGGGTGACGTCAGCCGAGCATTCATCCACTCAGCGCAGCAGCAGAGAGCGAGAGAGAGAGAGAGAGAGAGAGAGAGAGAGAGAGAGATGCACATGAAGCTTGTTGGCCTGTGTAGTAAAGATTTTAATACACCTTCTGGTACACATGCAAGAGAAAAACTATTTAAAAATAAAATGATTATTAGTTATTATCATAAGTTATTTCATTAGTTATTTTAGGGTGACCAGACGTCCTTTTTTACCCGGACATGTCCACTTTTTTAGACTTAAAAAAATGTCCGGGCGGAATTTCATAAACGTCCGGGATTTTGTTTTTCTAGAGTTTACATAGAACATAGAAGCGTTTCGTTCACAAACTAATCCCGCCCTCCCCTACTCCGATTGGTTCGCTTGAGTGAGAAGGGGGCGTGGTGAAGTAGCCTAAAATCTTCTGATTGGACGGTCTGACTGTAGAGCTACCGTTATTGGTCAATGACCTTCTCTGTAAACATTTAATTGGTCAGTCTGCACGTCAGTAGTCCTTGTTTACGTCAGGCAAAGCTCATGTACCTACCCTCATCTCGAGCAGCTATGCCGAAACGTAAATGTAAGTTCTCGGATGAATTAAAAAAGAAATTCCCATGTTTTGTGTAGCAAATAAAGGTGTAAAGGACCTAAAAGCACACATAGGTTCTGCTAAGCATACAACGGCAGCGAGGGGCGAGAGCTTGGCGAAGTTATTTTGGGGATCATAAATAGAAATCATAAAAATAAAATGGATATTAATTATTAGTTAAATATTTATTAGTATCTAAAATTATTACCCAAAAAATAAATGTTCGTATGCTATATTTCTATAGTTGATAGACTATGTCCAAATGTTTCATAACATCTACTTATACACATTTAATAATCAGTAATGGATTCTAAAATATGCTGGATAATTTCTGTGCATTTATCTATGAGAGCCATGAAGGCCTACTGCTGTGTCCAAATCTAAAAGCTTTGACACAATATTTATGGGCAAACAGGAATATTAATGAATTAATTAAAGCATTTAGTGTTTCCCTGTAAATATATCAGTGGATTTGTTTCTGTATTTTGAAGACTCCTTGTATATTGAAGTAGCAGTAAAGATTTGCATATAAGAGTTTTATATGGAATGCCCCTTTGAGACAGAATCCTTATTTGGATATAAATATTTATTTAGTGACAAATTGGCAGTAACTTTGCTTATTCTGTTGAATAAATGACTAAAACATGACTACCATGTGTCTTTTGTTGTGTGTGTGTATGTGAAGAGGGAACTTGTTTTGGTTCTGTAGAACTTTTCCTCTGAACACATGAGATAAGCGTCTACAGGACGACAACGAGGGACAGATTTAGAAAATAAGAGTGAGAGACAGAGACTAAAAACAGGAAACAGGTGTGTAGCAGGCTTGAATCACATCTGAATATACAACATGAGCCCTGCAGCCGTTTCCTAAAAAAACCCACTCAGATGCTCACCTTTCACCTCTTTGACCGGGACTTGTACTTGTCATATAAAAATTGGATCGCAGATAAGATTGTTGTAATTTGGCAGAGTACAACTGACCTTGACTGTTAACTAAATGGGGATTTTTTTCCTGTGGTGGATATTGCCCTATTACACATGTATGTGAATAGGTGGAGGGAGGTGTCTGTGTGTGTGTGTGTGTGTGTGTGTGCTCAGAAGTTGGGATATTTCAGTCAGAGTATAGATTATAGTCTGCAGAACCCCAGGCCTCCGTTTTTTGTGATGTTTATAACAGTGGCAAAGAAGTCTCTAGTATCAGTCGACAGTGGAAAATATATGATTTTAACTTTTTTAGAGGCAGCATGGTGGCGCAACAGGTAGTGTCACTGTCACACAGCTCCAGGGTCCCTCACTCATGGTGACTGTCTGTGAGGAGTGTGGTGTGTTCTCCCCGTGTCTGCATGGGTTTCCTCCGGGTGACTGTCTGTGAGGAGTGTGGTGTGTTCTCCCCGTGTCTGCGTGGGTTTCCTCCGGGTGACTGTCTGTGAAGAGTGGGGTGTTTTCTACCTGTGTCTGCATGGGTTTCCTCCGGGTGACTCTCTGTGAGGAGTGTGGTGTGTTCTCCCCGTGTCTGCGTGGGTTTCCTCCGGGTGACTGTCTGTGAGGAGTGTGGTGTGTTCTCCTTGTGTCTGCGTGGGTTTCCTCTGGGTGACTGTCTGTGAGGAGTGTGGTGTATTCTCCCCGTGCCGGCGTGGGTTTCCTCCGGGTGACTGTCTGTGAGGAGTTTGGTGTATTCTTCCTGTGTCTGCATGGGTTTCCTCCGGGTGACTGTCTATGAGGAGTGTGGTGTGTTCTCATTTCCCGTGTCTGCGTGGGTTTCCTCTGGGTGACTGTCTATGAGGAGTGTGGTGTGTTCTCCCCATGTCTGCGTGGGTTTCCTCCGGGTGACTGTGAGGAGTTTGGTGTGTTCTCCCTGTGTCTGCGTGGGTTTCCTCTGGGTGACTGTCTATGAGGAGTGTGGTGTGTTCTCCCTGTTTTCGCATGGGTTTCCTCTGGGTGACTGTCTGTGAGGAGTGTGGTGTGTTCTCCCTGTTTTCGCATGGGTTTCCTCCGGGTGACTGTCTGTGAGGAGTGTGGTGTGTTCTCCCTGTGTCTGTGTGGGTTTCCTCCGTGTGCTCTGGTTTCCTCCCACAGTCCAAATACACACGTTGTTAGGTGGATTGGCAACTCAAAAGTCTCCGTAGGTGTGAGTGTGTGAGTGAATGTGTGGTGCCCAGTGATTCTGAGTAGGCTCCTTTCCATAGTGACCCTGAACTGTGCTTACAGACAATGAATGAATGAATGCATTAATCTTTTCTCATAGAGTCCTACATTTCGATTAGGTGGTGGTGTCCAACTCTCATTTCTTTTACAGCAATTCGACAACCAGTTTTTGTGGAGTGCTTGGCCACCTGCAGACTGCCAATTTTAATTACATTTATTTAAAAACTGGAAGATAAATAAAGAGAGTTTATATACTTGTAATGTGCTGATTAATTTGTTTTTGTTTTTCTGGGGAGATTACTCTCTGAACATCCATATCCACAATGGGTGAAATAGAAAGATGCCAATTTCATTCATTATAATTTGTGTTTTCATATATTCAGGAAATCCATATATTTTAGCAAGAAAACATATTCAGGAACTACACTACACAGGAATACTAATAAAAATAATAATAATAAACCCAGACCAGCCTGGAAATAATCTACAGTATAAAGATGAGCCAGACCAGGTGAAGAAAAGAAAATGGCAAAGTGTTGCAAAAAAGTGAAGCATAGGGGAGAAATTTTGCAGAAGCTTATATAGAGAAGACTGGGTGTGGTCCATCTCGCAAATTTTGTCATAACTTCATATTATTTACCATTTTTAATTATTTTTAACAGCGATTTCAAAAGTATTTTGAAACGTTGTCTTTCAGCTTCAAGTTAAACTGTATTTTCCCATCCAAAGCGATAAGAATCTGTTCTTGTGCGACTGGAAATGACTACCCAGGGGTGCTGCCAAGACAGCTGCTGAACAAACTTTCCACACAACACCTTTATTCATGACAGCTGAGGAGGGCTGCGGTAAAGGCTTGGCACAGCAGTTCAAACAAAGTTATCAAGAGCCTTGCAAATGTGAAACAGTGTGAAAAAGAGTTAGAAAACAAAATGAAAATAACAAATACTAAATTTGAAACAACTTGTAAAATGGTTCACTGTGGAGATTCAGATCTCGTTACAGTGGTGGTGACGGGAACCAGGGGTCGTCATGTGCCTTAGTGTCTTTTGAGTTTTTCCTGTGTTTTAGGTGTGGAGAAAGAACCTGGAATACATTTCTAAATGAATTCACATTTAAATGCATCTAAAGAACTTGTTTCAAACTACTCCTGCCACAGAGAAATGATTTCACATCTTATAAACTGCCCCACCACTTTTAGAGCCATAGTGTCACACTTGGTTATATTTATTTCTTAATTTATTCAGACGACATTGGCACAGCCCTCATCATATGACAATATTTTGCATATATATACATACATATGTTATGCGTAATATAATATGTATACATAAATATATCATGCGACTGTAAACTACCCCAGTCGCATACTTTAGTAATAACATAAGCTCCAAAGCACTCAAAGACAGCAGGAATGTCTCAGAGAAAGAAGCAATGAGGAGCTCATTCTCAGACTCAAAACAACCCTGTTGACAAACAATGAGAAAGAAGAATGGTGAACAAAGCTAAATTAAGCCTGCAGCAGGATGCGGGAGCAGCTCTGTTTAAAACCATTTCTAAGAATAATGCAGTGGGAAACCCATTCCAGTAAAATGCTTGTATTTGGGATTCCCCTCCTCCAAGGAAGTTCTATATTTGGATGATGAGGGCATGGCTTAATGCCTGTTTGACAGAGGTGTAGAATAACATATCATTATAATATAACGTAGAACAGAACCGAAAGGAGAAGTTCTTACAGTCATGTGTAAATAACATGGACTCCTTCCAAAATGAACATATTATTGTTGTAATTACCACCATTGTGGTAATAGTGTAATAGTTCTGTAAGTATTTGCTTGCATTCAGCCACACAAGCAATAGTGAAGTCATGTCCTAGTGTCAAATTATTATCAGGATGTAATAGGTTTCCTAAACTTAACTTAAATATCAGGACCAAAACTCAAACATTTCTGAGTCTTCAAGGCACTCTTTCACTCCAAACACACAGGGATTCTGGGGGTCTTACATCCTTCCTCTACTGCTGTTGGCGTCTCTCTCTCTCTCTCTCTCTCTCTCTCTCACCTACCGACCTATGCACACACATTTGCCCTTGCACATATTACCAGATGTTTCCGTTAATTAAAAAAAAATCACAACTTTTATTTTACAGTAAACAAGACTTCATTGTGTTTTGGAAATGAGAATGAGGCCTGCAGGACACTAGAGTCTAGTTTTGTCACTGAATAAAAAGATAGCAGTCATTTTTACCACCAAAAGCAGTAAGCAGTGTTTATAGAAAGTGATCATTTTTGCATTATTTTTTCACACGCAAAACCCTAAATTATTTGTTGTTACCGTTTATTTTTTCCTAAAGTGTGTTCTCTATTTTTAAATTTAAACATGGTTTGGAATGAAACCTCGGATATATCCAGGCCTCTAGGTGTCAGTATCATGGGTTGTTTCAGTTACAGGAAAAGCAATTTTTGGAGAAAATACCTGCCTGCCACTTTAAATGAAGTTTAAATGAAGAAACTCCTGAGACATCCACTGTATGAATTTTAAATTAAACTGACTGAAAGGGTAATTCCACCTAATTTACATAAATCAATATTTATTTCTTAAACTAATTCACTGTCATTTATTGTCAATTTAATTTGAGCCTATTTAAAAATATCTTTACAGTATTAGCCATTAAAGTTAGGTTAAGGATGTTTACAAAGCAATCAAAGTCTCTTTATTTACCCTCCATAAGAAAAACCAGTTAACCTACACATCTCACTGGTGTAATATTGATACAACAGGCCCAATGGCCCTCAGCTATTGTTCTGTCACGAAAACATTTTAAGCAAAAAAGCTTTTGACAAAACATCAGCAATGCCTCAGAAACAGGCATTTTCTTTTTTTTTTTTTTTACATTTAATTAATTTTTATATTTGTATTAATATAGGGTGACCAGATCTGAGATGGTGAAAAAGAGGACACTTCCTGGGGGGGATTAGGTCTCGCCCCTCGCTGCCGTTGTGTGCTTAGCTGAACCTATGTGTGCTCTTAGGTCCTTTACACCTTTATTTGCTACACAAAACATGTGAATTTCTTTTTTATTCATCCGTGAACTTAACATTTACGTTTCGGCATAGCTGCTCGAGATGAGGGTAGGTACATGAGCTTTGCCTGACGTAAACAAGGACTACTGACGTGCAGGCTGACCGATTAAATGTTTACAGAGAAGGTTATCGACCAATAACGGTAGCTCTACAGTCAGACCGTCCAATCAGAAGATTTTAGGCTACTTCACCATGCCCCCTTCTCACTCAAGCGAACCAATCGGAGTAGGGGAGGGCGGGACTAGTTTGTGAACGAAACGCTTCTCAAAGTTCTATGTAAGCTCTAGAAAAACAAACTGCCGGACGTTTATGAAATTCCGCCCGGACATGTCCGGGTAAAAGAGGACGTCTGGTCACTCTATATTAATATAGTGCTTTAACACAGGCAGGAGGAAAAAATACAGCTTATAAAAAAGCACACACTTAGGGTGTGGTGTGGGGGACAGTTCTATAGTTTGGGTGCCATAATGCTGAATGATCTAACACCAGTATCTAAACTGAATTTAGACCCAGACGAAAGACTGGTCGTGCAGGACAATAGAGGTGTAGAGTTTAGATAATAAGACTGGTGCCAGACTGTACAGAGGTTTGAATGCAAAAAGGAGAACTTTAAAATATAAATGTAGTGTAAGAGAGAAAAAAATTTAACCAAAGCCCTAATACGAGGCTCAAAATAAAGGAAAATATCAGAGTGGACCCAGATTGCAATCTCTGGATAAGATTTTACAACAATGCCAACAAAAGGTAAGATTTATTTAGATAATGAGCAAAACTTGGATTAGTTTTGGTGCTCACGTATATCTGTGTGTTGTCGGCATAACACTGGATATTAAGACCATGTCTACAGATGAGTTGACCAAGCAGTAGAATGAAAATGATCAACAGAAATGGGCCTAGGACTGAGCCCTGGAGGACTCCTTGTGTAACAGCACTAGGGGAGGGTTTATCTAGAGCAACAATGTGAAATCTATTATAAAAGTAGGAAATAAACCAGGAAAGGTCAATGTCATTAATACCGATATCTGAGAGGTGGGAAATAGGTATTTGGTGATTAACCATATCAAAAGCACTTAAATCTAAAAAGAGGAACAGTGAAAAGCAAGTAGAAGACATGATATGTCTGAGTGTGTGTAGATGTTCCCAGTGATTAAATTCAGTATGTGAATTCAATTGCAGGTGTTCACCTGCACACAAAATTTTATAATCAAAAAGCACTGAATATGGAAGGAAATGTTTCAGAGAAGCTGCAACTAAATACTAATGCTCAGGACCAAGTGTTGGCTAGACAGGTTGTAAGTCCTTTAACGTTAAAGGGAATGTCTAAGATTGTGGGGAACTGCAGTTATCTCTGGTTTGTTCATTGTCAGAAGCTTGGGTAATAAAGTAATTGGGTAATAAAAAAAAAAAGTAAATAAATAAAAAAACAATATCCTCATCTCTTTTCATGATTTTCAACATTTGTAGGTCTCATGTTGTAGTTATAAAATGTAAATATTGTATATAGTTCCTGGCCTAAGGAATGTAGGCCACATTTTTTCTAGTGAAAAAAAAAAAAATTATATATATATATATATATATATATATATATATATATATATATATATATATATATATATATATATATATATATTATTATATATATATATATATTATTGTACATCTTAATGACACTGATTTGTTTTATGCCTAGATTTCAGAGGAACTGCCAGGTTTGCATTTTTTAATCAATGAATTATTCCACCAACAAATGTTTGATATTGTCCTTGACACCAAACATAGAACTAGAGGGCACCCAGGGGTTACAAGTTCACTAATAGCCAATAATTAGCTGAACCAAGGATGAACTTTACTCATAGCTTATGTTGATAAAATTACTGTGGCCACTGAGTTTTAGCTGCTGTTATGTGATTATAATGTTTATTGCTGAAGCCTGAAAGCTGCCTATGAGATGCATGCTCAATGGTGTTAAAGTCTATGATACATTATTAATAAAAGATAAGAGAGGTTCAAAGTCCATCAAGGACTGGAATGCACCACATCCATGAAGTGTTCCTGTTTGTCACCACCCTGCTGACTGATTAAAGTCTCTGTTTATGCAAAACAGGTGAGCAGATGTGTCATGAGCAAGTTGGTATATTCTCCTAAAACAATGATTGCTTCATTGCAAGAGGAAGTGCTACTGACACAGTGCACTAGAGGGCGATGTTCTCAACAGAACTCACCAAACTCAATGAAAGATGTACTGTGTGTATACATGTATACATGTGTGTACATACATACATACATACATACACACACACACACACACACACACACACACACACACACACACACACATATATATATATATATATATATATATACACACACTCTGACGACCGCAACTGTAATTGGCAATGGGATTTTGTAATTTACAAAATGTGTAAAATTTAGACTCATTGCAGCACTGGGAGAACAAAATCCCTATCAATACCCTTCACATCAGGAGAAACACTGAGCACCCGTCCACAAACTTTTGGCCTTATAGTGTAAGTCAACATTGTTATCTGCCTCTGTGAAAACTATACTTCCTCAGCATGTGTAAGCAGTGAATGCTAAGAGTAGTTTATTTTTAGTCTGTTATGGTTTCTATGATATTGTCTGTAAACATTGCAGCCATAATATTATAATTTCGTCTTATGGCAACAGTGGCCACAACAAAAACAAGCCTTTCTGAGATTAAGAGTGGAAATTAAGAGGAACCAAAACTCGAAAGGCGACATGTCGGGCACGAAGTAGGGGAGCTAAAGTTTGACACTTCATGAAGTACGTTAGAGATAAGTGTATATAAATAATGTACATAAAGAAGGTAGTATGTAGTCTTCAGTGAAAGCAGTAGGGAACAAGTAGGGTGACCAAATCTGAGATGGTGTAAAAGAGGAAACGTCTCCGGGCGGGGGGACGACGACTACTGATGTGCAGACTGATCAATTAAATGTTTACAGAGAAGGTTATCGACCAATAACGGTAGCTCTACAGTCAGACCGTCCAATCAGAAGATTTTAGGCTACTTCACCACGCCCCCTTCTCACTCAAGCGAACCAATCGGAGTAGGGGAGGGCGGGACTAGTTTGTGAACGAAACGCTTCTCGAAGTTCTATGTAAGCTCTAGAAAAACAAAATCCCGGACGTTTGTGAAATTCCGCCCGGACATTGTTTTAAGTCTAAAAAAGTGGACATGTCCGGGTAAAAGAAGACGTCTGGACACCCTAGAATAAGGCAAGTGAGTTTGTGTGCAGTTCTCACAGTTGTTCATTCAACATTTCCCTCCATCTTTGCTACAGGTGATTTCTACTCTTCTGTGGCTTTGTGTTATTTAATAAATTCATTTTCTTTCATTCATTCACTGACCCCCACGTCAATGTCACTGCAGCAGGGTGAAATGGGGATGAGAAAGTATGCAAAGCAACAGGTGGACTACAGTCTGTAATTGTAGAACAACAAAATGCTCCTGTGTGGTCAGTGGAGCTAATAAAATGGACAGTGAGCGTAGAAACAGTGTAGGTTATTCTTAATCCAGTGATCATTCAGTGTATAGCAGCATAAAGGTGGAAGGACAGATTGTAAACAATAAAACAAAGACGGGCAGAATAATGTTGCTAAAATATTATGTGGACACTGTCTAAAACCAAGCATTCCAGTCCATATGTGGAAACTACTTATTTTGAAATAATCTATATTTTCTATATCACAAAACATGCCTATTGTCTTCATTTTTGATACATGCATTTATACAGCAGTTTATCCTGGTCTATACACTCTGAAGTTAAAAGGAGTGGTAAAGCTTGAACTCATTTTTGAACAAGGCACACAATACAGAACGAACAGACCCCATCCACATGGACACAGCAGCACTGCTGGATATTCTAAACCCCTCACTGAGAATAGTCCACCAACAAAGTCCTGTGGGCAACATCCACTGATCATAGATGAAAGTCTAGAGCATGACCGACACAAACTAAGCAGCAACAGAGAAACTAATTTCTCACTAACTTTACATCTGCACAACAAGATAGGTAGTGTGGACAGTAAGTGGACACAGTGTTAGACCTCTGACAGTCACACTGTATGTGTATACATATTAGCAATAGCTACACCTTCACCCTAACAAAATTTTAAATGTAATGCTTTATAAAATCCAAGTTATTGTCTTTGGGAAGTTAAAGTGGTCTGTGGACATGTTTAAACCTATGCAAAGTCCTGCAGAAATCCTTCTGATCCAATTCTGAATGGCTAGGCCTGGGGTCATTTGCGTCTGTACGCAAAATGTGCGCAAGGGAGGCCACATTAGGCTCTCCAGGTTTGACTATGCAAATACTGCACTCACTGAAACAATTACTGATAAAACTGAAGGTTGTCAAACCTGCAACCCGTCTCGGTGTTTCTCACTGTTTATCATGGGGAATGAATAAATACACGGTGACTTAATTCTAGTTTTTTGTTTGAGTTTGAAACAGATGGTCTCAACTCAACTCAAGCTGAGACAATTGTCTTAATTACTTACTAACCCCAGCTCAGAAAGATCACTGGCTAAGAATAAATCAAATTTAAATTAAATTGTTTTAGCTGCGTATTTTTGATTATCTGGTTTGTTGCTGATGGCACAGTGGTGCAGCAGGTAGTGTCGCAGTCACCTGGAGGTTGTGGGTTCGAGTCCTGCTCCGGGTGACTGTCTGTGAGGAGTGTGGTGTGTTCTCCCTGTGTCCGCGTGGGTTTCCTCCCACAGTCCAAAAACACAGGTTGGTAGGTGGATTGGCAACTCAAACGTGTGAGTGTGTGTGTGAAGGACTAGCGCCCTCTTCAGGGTGTGTTCCCGCCTTGTGCCCAGTAATTTCAGGTAGGAACTGGGTAAGCAGTTACAGATAATGAATGAATGGTTTGTTGCTAATTTGCTAAAATTTGAGTGCTAAGCAATAAAATCCCATAGAGCTGCAGTAAGTGGACTTTGGGAGGTGATTTGAAGGTCAAACTCACTGATGCCTAAACTCTAAAGATCATTTGATATATGGAAAATAGGAAGGACGATCACCTGTTAAACAGATCACCTTCTGGAAAAGCAAATCAGCATGTCATTAAAAAGAAGTCTTCCTTCTCTCTACCCCGCTTAACAAGCCTTATCTTTCACACATGTGTATATGCATATATTGCAGACCTCTAAACGCAAAAGCATATTTATATTGCACAACCTGAATGGCATCTTTAACATTTCTATTTGCCATTTATACATTTGCACCTATAATAGTCAGAGCCCTCCTAATCGAAATAAAAATTCCGTATACAAACGTTTATATATTTTTATATATAATTTCTTTGAAAAATTAAGTTATGTAAAAAATAAAGGTTCTGGTCATTTCTTCCTCCCCCTTCGCTGCAGTACCAGACTTTTCTGTGAAGTCTTGGTAAACTTGATATTGAAATATATATATATATATTTTTTTTTTTGAGGGAGGGTTTGATGTTATTCAGCCATAAGAACATTACTGAGGTCACAGAAACTACTCCAATTCAGAAATCAACTGTGGATGCAATATTCCCTTGACTTCATAATACCTGCAGAGACTAAATGAATTAAATAATGTTCTACTCTCCCATTTTTGATTCAAACGATGAGAAGTGCTGAGTAGTAAAACATCATATTATCACAATAACTGGACTTTGGGAGGTGATTTGGAGACTGAACTCTTTTCCAAACTCTTAAGATCATGGGGCATTGATAAGCACGGAAGAAAAAAAAAACCCTGCTGATATATCACGCCCTAATCATCACCTATTTACAGTTACCTTTTTGAAAACATCTTTAGGAAATTCTGCACTTTTATTTCTGTAACTGCATTTTATTTCTTTTCTTTTATTGTATCATTTTAAATTGTTTTAATCATTTTTAATCATTTAATCATTTTACTCCTTTTATGTAATTGTTTTATTGGACTATGATTTTATTCTGGCTTTTATTTTAATTTGTTTGTTTTTTTTCTTTAAAGCACTTTGAATTGCTTCTGTATGAAAAGTGCTCTATAAATAAACTTGCCTTGCCTTTGTGCTGCAGTAGCCTTATGCTTCTGTTAGGATTTCACACAATATATTGGAATATTTTTGTGAGGACTATCTGCATCAGGTAGTTTACTTCACTTATCCAGACATTCTTGTAATCTGCTTAAGAGAACAGATATAAAATAGCCAAAGGACTGTAGACATCATCAAACTCTTCTTCCGAAATAAAGGAGATTAAAAGGTTATTTTATTCATTTCATTCTTTCATTCATTCATTATCTATAACCCTTATGAAGTTCAGGGATAAGAGCCTACCTGGAACCACTGGGCACAAGGTTTCCGAAGCACCCGGAGGAAACCCACGTAGACACAGGGAGAACACACCACGCTCCTCACAGACAGTCACCCGGAGGAAACCCACACAAACACAGGGAGAACACACCACACTCCTCACACACAGTCACCCGGAGGAAACCCACACAAACACAGAGAGAACACACCACACTCCTCACTGACAGTCACCCGGAGGAAACCCACACACAGAGAGAACACACCACACTCCTCACAGACAGTCACCCGGAGCGGGAATCGAACCCACAACCTCCAGGTCCCTGGAGCGACACTACCTGCTGCGCCACTGTGCCGCCCTCAATCATTTCATTCATTCATGATCTGTAACCCCTTTTCTAATTCAGGGTCACGGTGGGTCCGGAGCCTTCCTAGATACACTGGGTGCAAGGCGGGAACACAACCAAGAGGGGGTGCCAGTCCTTTACAGGGCGACACACACTCACACATTCACTCACACCTACAGACACTTTGGAGATGCCAATCCACCTACCAATGTCTGTTTTTGGACCATGGGAGGAAACCAGAGCACCCGGAGGAAACCCACATGGACACAGGGAGAACACGGAGGAAACCCACATGGACACAGGGAGAACACACCAACTCCTCACAGTCACCCAGAGTGGGACTTGAACTCACAACCTGCGGTGTGACTGCGACACTACCTGCTCCACCACCGTGCCGCCCAGGTTATTTCATGCCTTTGCAGTAATGACAGCTTCTACTCTTTTGATAATAATAATAATAACAATAGTTTATATAGTGCCTTTCTATTACCCAAGATTGCTTTAAATTATATCAAATTTTAGGAAGATTTTACACTAGGCCTTATATGCCATATGAGGATAATTAATCTATATTCATATATTATTTCTATTAATTTGGTAAGTTTAACATATTAAAAAACATACAAGTTTCATAGATTTTGCATGACATGATTTATGCTTTGTTTTTTCATTATCTTAAATTAATTAACAGTAAGTGTATATAAAAAATGTGCATATTTTGTTAAAAATAAATATGCTTGAAGTCCTAATTAAATAATGAATCAATCAACTACTACTATGTATATATTTAATGTAGCTCTTAATGACACATGACAGTGGGAGCCTCTGCACTGTATATCACTGCTGATAAGGACAGAATTGGTGCAGGAACCCTTAACCCGAGCATTCACCCGTTCCTTATCGCTTTTCTTGGCACTTCTGCTTGCCTCTGGTCCAACCGGAAGGCGGCGGCAGTGTCGACCCACATCACCCCACTTCCTAGCATCACCCCACCGTCGAGCAGCCACTCACAGCTCCGCTGCCTGCTCCAGTGCCCGAGTTCTCAAACTCCGCCCTCACAAACAAGCCCCGCCCCTGACTCCGCCCGTTGTCACAGGCGCCGTTTGTGGCTCCGCCCTAGCGCCTGTTCAGCGCGGTGGAGGGGGCGGACATTCAAGGCGTAGATATACACACACACACATAGACAGGAGAGAGAGAGTTGTAAATATTAACAGATAAAGATAGATTTGATAACACATTTGTATTGAAAGTAAAATTAAAATATATACGGGATTTGATCATTTGAGTGATAAACTTCCATCGACAAAACCACTGCTATCTGAATTAAACAGAGCGATAAAACAACAACCAAGTTTATCATTCATCACCAAAGTGGTTTTGCATGTGGGTTAAAAAGCTTATGTTCATTCATCACCAAGGCGAAACGTGCCATAAAAAACAACACTAACCAAAATCTTGGGTATGTGTAAGGGAACACTTAGAAGGTGGTATGAAAATCACAATTTCCTTTTTTAAAAATAAAATCTCAGTATATTTCTTTGGAAATACTGTCAGTCCATTGCTATGACAACAGCTAAAATGTGTGATTGGTTAAGAATATTCGAATGGGACATAATCCTTGCAAAATAGTTTCCATTGGACACAAATTGCACATGTGATTCTGTGTTTTCTTGGTGAATGGATATTGTAGTGGATTTTATTGGTTTTAACATGTAGCCTGTAAATAATTCTATAAAAAATTGGAAGGGTACAGTGGTTTGTCTACCCAAAAAGAAGACCATAGTCTAAGAACACAGCGTGGAACATTTTTTAAACATGAGTAAATATGTGAAAGACTGATTAAATGAAAGTGTGTGAATCTGTGTTATGAAAAAAGTTTGAGTGATTAAGTGAGTAAACATGTGACTTAGGCGGACCTGTGCTTAGGCACGGTGGTGTAGTCACACAGCTCCAGGGACCTGGAGGTTGTGGGTTCGAGTCCCACTCCATGTGACTGTCTGTGAGGAGTACGGTGTGTTCTGCCTGTGTCTGCGTGGGTTTCCTCCGGGTGACTGTCTGTGAGGAGTGTGGTGTGTTCTGCCTGTGTCTGCGTGGGTTTCCTCCGGGTGACTGTCTGTGAGGAGTGTGGTGTGTTCTGCCTGTGTCTGCGTGGGTTTCCTCCGGGTGACTGTCTGTGAGGAGTGTGGTGTGTTCTGCCTGTGTCTGCGTGGGTTTCCTCCGGGTGACTGTCTGTGAGGAGATGGTGTGTTCTGCCTGTGTCTGCGTAGGTTTCCTCCGGGTGACTGTCTGTGAGGAGTGTGGTGTGTTCTCCCTGTGTCTGCGTGGGTTTCCTCCGGGTGACTGTCTGTGAGGAGTGTGGTGTGTTCTGCCTGTGTCTGCGTGGGTTTCCTCCGGGTGACAGTCTGTGAGGAGTGTGGTGTGTTCTGCCTGTGTCTGCGTGGGTTTCCTCCGGGTGACTGTCTGTGAGGAGATGGTGTGTTCTGCCTGTGTCTGCGTAGGTTTCCTCCGGGTGACTGTCTGTGAGGAGTGTGGTGTGTTCTGCCTGTGTCTGCGTGGGTTTCCTCCGGGTGACTGTCTGTGAGGAGTGTGGTGTGTTCTGCCTGTGTCTGCGTGGGTTTCCTCCGGGTGACTGTCTGTGAGGAGATGGTGTGTTCTGCCTGTGTCTGCGTAGGTTTCCTCCGGGTGACTGTCTGTGAGGAGTGTGGTGTGTTCTGCCTGTGTCTGCGTGGGTTTCCTCCGGGTGACTGTCTGTGAGGAGTGTGGTGTGTTCTGCCTGTGTCTGCGTGGGTTTCCTCCGGGTGACTGTCTGTGAGGAGATGGTGTGTTCTGCCTGTGTCTGCGTAGGTTTCCTCCGGGTGACTGTCTGTGAGGAGTGTGGTGTGTTCTGCCTGTGTCTGCGTGGGTTTCCTCCGGGTGACTGTCTGTGAGGAGTGTGGTGTGTTCTGCCTGTGTCTGCGTGGGTTTACTCCGGGTGACTGTCTGTGAGGAGATGGTGTGTTCTCCCTGTGTCTGCATGGGTTCCCTCTGGGTGCTCCGGTTTCCTCCCACAGTCCCCACACCAGGGTGTGTTCCTGCCTTGTGCCCAGTGATTCCGGGTAGGCTCCGGATCCACCTCGACCCTGAATTGGATAAGTGGTTTCAGACAATGAATGAATGAATATGTGACTTAATTAATTGAGTTATTGAGTGAGTGATCAAATTAGTGAGTGTGTGAGAGATTGGAGTCTGTGTGTCCTGTTTTACCTTATTTCAAATCTCTGTTTGACTGAATGTGCAGGTCCTCATTGCTGCTGCTTGAAGAATAGCAGGATACTAACTTCACTGCTAGCTGCTGTTGATATCGACCATAGCAGCACATACTTCTGCTCTGTTATGTTAGTTGGTGCTGCCCCTCACAGCTGCTGGTGTCAGCTGAGGGAGCACATCCTTATTGCTGCTGGCTGGTGGTTAACTGCCTGCTCACTCTGCTGCTGATGTCAACCCAGCTGGTTCTTTGTACCATCTTTGTAAGCACTTAGGTTTTTGAAAAACACAATGTAACTACAATTACAGGGTCAGTCAAAAGTCACAGGGCATCCATTGGAAAAAAACTTGCCCTTGATCCAATATGGTGACTTTCAAGATGGCAGCCATGTTTTAGACATAGCCTATTTTTTTTTCTCTCTTGCTCTCGTGGGAGGTGGTTGCATTTTCTCCCTCTCCGCTCATCCTTCCTGCTTAGCTTCTCTGGTCTTGTCGTGTCTACCCTCGGAGTCTCTCTTAACACTGCTCTTCGAATTAAAAATTAAAAATGGAATTGATCAGCTGGTCTCTCAACGCCATTGACACCATCTTCTCAAGGAGAAGCTTGGGCACGGGGGGGCCCACCTGCCCTGATGGAACAACGCCGGCTGGATATGCCATGGATGGATGGGAGAGGTGGCGCATGGTGTGTCTAGTGCCTCTTTCCATTGAGGACATTGAAGATGTATACCTATTTGGATCGTGGGCTTTCTGCTGATTGGTTTAGGTGTTGCCCTGGTTTATTGGAAAATGAAAAGAGTTGAGTCAGTTGTAAACAGCCCAAGGAAACTGACCAACATGATTGATGGGATGGGCAGAGCCGTTGGCACACAGACTGTGACTGTGCGTAGAAGCTTGGATTTCATCAAGGAGCAACTAACGCCTTTGAGCTCCAAGATTGAACGTTTGGAAGACCAGTGCAGGTCTCTGATTCTAACAAGCTGAATTTTATCTGTTTTGGCTGCCCCAGCCAACTCCTCCGGAGGAACGGTCATCATGGAGATCTGCTGCACCCCTCCCCTGTCTGAACTGTGGGGCTCAAGGACACGTGACTGCTACTACATTTCTGGACATTTTTCACGAACTGAACCTGCCCCCCCCCCCACTTTCCCCCCTTGAATAGGCACCCTACTGCTTTTTGTCCACGTGAATTAAACTATCTGTGTGTATTGCTTGTGTGCTTCCCCAATGTAATCCAGCTGTTTCTTCTAACTGTATGTTGGTGCGGGCACCTGTTTACGTCGCGTCTGTTGCGCACACCTAACCCCTGTTATGTGAGTGGGCAGACAGAAAAATCATTTCACTGCAATGTTGTACTTGTATAACTTTGTATGTGACAATAAATTGAATGTAATCTAATCTAATCTAAAAGAGAGGCCTATACAATAATCATTTATTATTGAATGAGTCAACTCAGTTATGACCATAAAAGGCTAAAAAAGTGCAGTACACAGCTAAATTTAGAAATACACAGAGAAATGCTTTGAATGTTGCGTTTTTATAATGTATGTTTAGTACAGATATAAATGCTTGGTAACCTGACAAAATATGCAAACAAAAAAGGATGCTGAAAGCCCTGATTGCCATAATCAAGACAGGGGAATGATTGATTAAGATGAGGTTTTAGTGACAAACATGACTTCATATTTTGTGTAAAGTAAAAGAAACATGTATAAAGCAAAATTTAAGATAGTATAGTAATATTTGTTGTAACACCCAATGCTTTGGACTGACTGGATGAAATTGTACACAGGTTTATGAGTGACTCGCACCTGCTCTGCAATGGACTGGTAAACCTCTACACAAGATAGATGTTCAGATATGACTGTGATCGATGTAGAACATGTCAGTAAATTCAGTGCTAGATGCGATGTATCCTACAACTTGTAAACACAAAGCTAACGTTGGCTTTCTAGTAAGCCAAATTTCCACCTTATAAATATGCTGTCAGTTAATAAGAACAAGGAGCTTCATTGACATGTTGCCATGAAAGGGCACAGTGACCTGTCTGCGTGACAGATGCTGCTTATAGCGATGCCCGTTTTTTTGGACAAGCTTCACACACAGATTCATAAAAATCCTAGTTTCTGAATGAATCTGAAATGACTTCACTGCTGTACCCAAATATTGTCCTGGTAGTCCAATATGGGTTCAGACCTGCTTTGAATATTCGCCCGGTCAATCATTTGCTGTGAGTGTACTGAGGTAGCCTTTTGCATATTTTGGTCAGTATACCAAGGTTCACTTTGACGTTTGACCTGTTTATGGTCGGATGTTGCCTTCTAATAGATCAGTTACTCAATGCTGATCCTGGAGCAGTTCTTAACAGTACCTAGCATAGAAAACTTTCCTGCATTCATTTAAACTTTAAGAAAGACAAGTTAAATAGCCAATGAATACAATCAGATAAATTTGTGTGGTTCTTGAGATTCCAGGAACAGGATTGTAAAATATTGGTCTAAGATTTAATTACCTATTTTATTTTTTTCTTGCACAGCAGCACAGGCTTCCTGTAGACTGAGCCAGTCTTATGCTGTTGGTAAACTCAATTTCCCAACCAATCTGCACACCATGCTTCACCAATGAGTCCTTAGGCAAAAATGCTACACTTTCCTAACCATGTAACATCAATAAATAATAAAGTTCAAAGTGTAAATTCCTGTCGTTTTGTATGACATAAAAATGTCAGATTTAATTGTTATAAACCATGAACCTCAGAGAATGAATGTTTGGAACGGCATATTAGAACGGCTTTGGATGTAAATATATATATATAAACATTTATAAATATGTAATGGAATTGTCTACATTGCCATTGGCCTTGATTTAATATTAATTTCTTCTTCTTGTATTGATTTTTTGGTATGGCATTGGCAAATATGTACATGAAAAATACACATGAATAAATTTTCATACACAGAAATGCAGCTCACAGTATTTGCAAATAAATATGTGAATAAAACACGCATAAAATTGAAATACTAGCAATAAAATATGAACTAAATAAACATAAAATTGAGGTGAATATCAATTATAGTGATTAATATAACAGTAAATGTGCTTCATGAACAATAAAACTGGAGGGTGGGGGATACTATACACGTGCATGTATTTCCCGCCCGTTTTCCGACCAGCCCCGCCTCCAGCGTCAGGATTGGCCTATAAGGAGGTCGATCACTCGCCGGTAGCAAATCCTCAATCTTTCCTCGACGACTACACATTCAGGGCGGGCACCACCAGCCAATCATCTTGCAGGAAGACGGGCCTTGTCCGAAAACGGGTAAGAATTAAATAATAACCTGTTCGTTGTCCCCGCATCCTCGGCGAATAAAGCCTTTATCGCGTGGGTCCCTCAGAAAACACAGATAAAAGCGGCTCTTTAGGCGGGGCCGTGGGGCTCGGAGCTCCGCCCAGAAACACAAAAATCCCGCGGAGCCTGAGCGGTTATCGGTGGCGTGCAGCAGCAGCGCAGCGGGCGCATGACTCAGCGGCGGAGGCGCAGGGAGACGCGGAGAGAACGCAGCGGCCATCCGGTACAACGGAGCGTCTCTGAAAACACCGAGCAGCCTGAGTGTACAGCGGCACAACACACACAGCTCAGACATGGAGCTCACGGTGAGTAACTAACCACCATTTTGATGGCAGCGCACCACCCAGTTGCTGACACACAGTTAATATTGTCCAATAGAACGAGACGCACTGGAGCAGCTGCACATGAGCCTAAGTTCATCAAGCCCCATTCAAGACACTGTCTAGAGTGGGGGGGTATAAAGCTCCCATCAGGCTGTGTAACGTGGAACGGTATTTTCAGAAGTGATGGAGCTCCATTTAATAGGCATTTGTGATTTTAATCACATCATTAGTGTTCTCGTGGCTGAATGCAGTCTAATTCTCACAGCCATATTCCAACATCTGGTCTTGAGCATTCACAGAAGTGCAATGGATGTTATGACCCAAAGGCTTAGGATTTGCAATAGAAAATAAATAATAATGATGACTCACATTTTATGTGTCTCATTGTTTTACTTTTGATGCTAAAAAAGCCAAGGGTTTGATGCAGTTCTGATTATGAGAAGCAGAACTTGGAAAAGACCACTCTGCAGGGTTCAAGAAACTTCTGCACTTCAGCCAGCAGTTGTCCTTTTTTTTTTGTTGAAGGCAACTCAGTTAAACTGAAATGCGAAGTGAAAGAAGCTTGGAAATAGATCCCTAGGCACTGCCCAGTTGTTGGCCATGTATGGTCATAAGAGTACCCAGTGTCCACACATCCTTTGTGGATGAATGAAACCAGCTTAAGATGGAAATATCTGCAAAGCTCTCCTCTGGTTGTTGCTGTTGTCATAAAGATAGGTTTAGAAGAGTTGTGTGCCTGTGCTCAAATATCAAACATTTTTTGAGTGATATTTATTACGAAAATGTAGCTGTCCTTATATTTCAGTTGCGTAAGTGCACTTTTTATGTTTAATTGTTTAAGACTTTCTATTAGACCAGCTCTGAGTCATTAAATTTATACCTGAGGTTTAACGTCTTAATCAAGGCGTCTCGCATAGTGCACTAAAGAACACATTTCCAGCAGTGTGTCCCGCAATACCTGCTCAGTCAAGAGTGTTCATCGAAGCTCACAGATACTTCAGACGCACAACAAAGCCTTTTTTATTGTTGTGGCTTCACCAAGTGTGGATCAGGCCCAGAACCTGATGTGATTCTGGAGATGCTCATTAATATCAGAATCATATAGTTTTATATAAAAATATAATTTAACTAATATTTAGATTTGACTGTGCTTGAGGAGAAAAAATTGGACTGGTAATCAGTGGTGGTGGATACACACACACACACACACACAGAGAGAGAGAGAGAGAGGTGATGCCCAAGGTGCACTTAAGTTTGGACGTTAGGTGCATTGTGAGGGAGAAAAAAGCAGTGTTCCTTCAAAAAGAGAAAACATATATCAATATATATATGTAGAACTGTGTGACCTCTCACACAGATACAGGGACAGATGAGAGGAGAAAGTGAGTGAGTGAGAGAATGAGACTGAGACAGAGAAGAGACAGTGACCTGTAAAATGAGAAAGGACACATTGGTGTTTTCAATGCAGAGTGTTTGTCTTTCTTATCTTATTTTCTGCTGATCAAGGATATTGAAAACCATTTTGCCGAGTTCATTAGAAACATTACTCCAGTATTGAATGAAGGATAGGATACTATTGAATAAAGGTACTTATGGTAGTGATAATGGAAATTATGCCTTTGTGGATTAAATATTTAGGCCCATTTACATCATGCGGCAAAAAGAAAAAAAATGCATGTTGAAATTTTGCATTTGTAATATAAGATGTATGTAATACATTGTGATATATATCTTATACAACATATGGAAGTGTTATAGAGCAGTACTTGCACAGGATGAACCTGCTGAGTATTCCTTCTCCTGTAAATTTGCTATATTGGAGATACATTTTATTGGACTCAATTATTTCTCTCATTTTTCTGTGACCTAGAAAGACAAAGAGAATCAAGCCAGCGTTAGCCAATGTATTTAAAATATTTTCTATCTTGTCCTTTTCAGAATTATTACTATGCTGCTGACAAGTGGATAAACGCCGCAGTGGATAAGCTATTCGGAGAGAGAGGTTTGCGTCTTCAATATTCTTTCCACACTGCCATAAGGTGGGGTTCAGTATAGAATGTGTGAGTGTGCATCACCCTGCAAAGGGCTGGCACCTCCTCCAATATGTGTTCCTGCCTTACGTCCAGTGATTCTGGGTTGGTTCCAGACCTGGCGCGACCCGGAACTGTATAAGCATTAACAGACAATGAATGAATGAATGAATGAATGAATGAACGAATGAATGAATGAGTTCACTAGATTCATTCCCTGAAACAGTGGTCTTCACACTGGCCCTCAGGACCCACTAGATGGTGCAAACGTTTTTCTGCCACTTAACTACCCACAAATAACAGCAGAAATGTGGCAGTTTGAGAACCACAGCCCTAGAGACATTAGCAAGGTCCATGTGAACTCCATTAGACGTATAAAGATAAAAGACAAGCAGACTCCCTCAATGCAAATTAGGATTCAGTATAAAAGCTCTTTGTTAAGCCTGAATTGCTGTTAAGTCAAAGGCGGCACTGTAACGTAACTTTGTGCACCAGAGCTAAGTGTGTCAAAGTTTATCCGCAGTCAGCCGTAACCTGCTAACACTATTTAATCCGTACTAATAACGCAAATCCTTGTTGAATGCTAC
Source organism: Hoplias malabaricus (assembly GCF_029633855.1). Lineage (NCBI taxonomy): Eukaryota > Metazoa > Chordata > Actinopteri > Characiformes > Erythrinidae > Hoplias > Hoplias malabaricus. The sequence continues at coordinate 10,776,165 of NC_089800.1, forward strand.
TTATGTGCTTTAGGTCCTAGCATTTTTAATAGGCACAGACATGAATTCATATATTTTCTCATGAATCTGTGCACAGGATTAAACATTTGAAAGATTTCTCCCCCTCCTTCTCCCCAGTCACAGCAGTACTGGCTTTGTGTTGTGTACAATGAGACAACATGGCTTCAGGAATACAAATGTCCCAGGGGTTACTCGAGGGTTTTCAGTTAACCATGAGTTTTCAGACTGGACCAGAAGTTGAAAGCTACCATGCACTTTACGAACAAGACTAGTTTAGCTAGACCACCAGTGTCTCTGAAGTGTCTCTGGCATTCCAACAATGGGAAGGTAGGTGCAGAATAAATTCTCTCCTACCCGAAATCACAGGGCACAAGGCGGGAACACACCTTGGAGGTGGCTATACAAACACACACACAATTAGTTCTTATGCACTAACAAAACAGTACTGCCACTTTTAAGAGCATTATTTTAATAATATGTATTTTCTGTTAGATCCAAGAGTGCGAGGATGGCTGCTCCTGGACTCCTGCACACCTACTCTGCTCCTTACCTTCCTCTACCTCTTCATAGTCTACGTGGGACCAAAGTATATGAAAAACAGGCCGGCCTATTCACTGAAGAACGTTCTGCTACTGTACAACTTCTCAGTCACAGTGCTGTCATTCTACATGCTGGTGGAGGTAGGACCAGGACCAAGTGGGTCTTTTCATCCTAGAGGATCTTAGTCCAGCCCACATTAGTTTCCTCACAACACTCTTCCACTTTTCTAGTGTATCTTCAGTGAATATTATTTATTATTTGAGCTAGTATCAATTATTTTCTAATTACTAATTGCTATTTAATAATTACTATGAACCATTGGACAAATAATGTAAAGTATTCAGTGACTACTATGATATAATACTATTCAGTATTTCTTGATTATTATATTATTAATATACATTATTCCTACTATGAATTACTTGGTAACTATTTCCTAGAGAAACAGAGTATGGAAATACAGAAAATGAAGGAGATAAATAGAAGGAATGGGATGTTGTGCATAAAACTATTGATGCCTGAAAGGTCAGACACTGGTCAGAGAGATAGACAGTGTGACAGTGGAGGTCACAGCATGACTTCTGTCCTGTGAGATGTGAGAGGATTAGAGAAGATGAAGAGAAACAGAGGTTGTGAAAGCAAAGAATGGGGAAAAACCACAGTGTATAGGACAAAAAGAAAAAAGAAGAGTGAGAAGAATTTCTATCTCCTGTCATTCTCTTTTACCAGTGAGAGAAGATCATAACAAAGAGAGCGATAGAGAGATAAAGTGAATGCCTGTCTTCTTAATGAATAATGTACTACACATAAAACTATAAGGACAGGAGACTGGGAGATTAGTGTCTGTGTGTGTATCTGTTTTAAAAAAAACTTCTACTTTTACCAGTTCGGTTACCTTTATGAGAGCTTGTCTCGTTGTTTTCCTTCCTCTGTGTGTGTGTGTGTGTGTGTGTGTGTGTGTTAAAGCTAATTTCATCAACATGGTCAGCGGGCTACCGCCTGAAATGTCAGAGCCTTTTTGAAGCAGGGGATGGTGATGTCAGGGTGAGTGAGAAACACTACACTTCCCATAATTCAGCAAGTTATGTACACTAAAGCTTTTTGACTAAAATGGATACCTACTCAGTTAGCTAAGCTATTGAACTTTAGTACACTAGAAACACTAAAGTAGGGTGACCAGACGTCCTCTTTTACCCGGACATGTCCTCTTTTTTAGACTTAAAAAAATGTCTGGGCGGAATTTCACAAACATCCGGTATTTTGTTTTTCTAGAGCTTACATAGAACTTCGAGAAGCATTTCGTTCACAAACTAGTCCCGCCCTCCCCTACTCCGATTGGTTCGCTTGAGTGAGAAGGGGGCATGGTGAAGTAGCCTAAAATCTTCTGATTGGACGGTCTGACTGTAAAGCTACCGTTATTGGTTGATAAACATTTAATTGGTCAGTCTGCACGTCAGTAGTCCTTGTTTACGTCAGGCAAAGCTCATGTACCTACCCTCATCTCGAGCAGCTATGCCGAAATGTAAATGTAAGTTCTCGGATGAATTAAAAAAGAAATCTCATGTTTTCCCATGTGTAGCAAATAAAGGTATAAAGCTCATCCAACCCCCCCCCCCCCCCCCCCGAAACGTGTCCTCTTTTTCATCATCTATCACCATTTATTTTTAAATCAATGAGGTGTTGTAGGACAGCTCAGTTTGAGTCTGTGTTGTCAGTACAGGAACTATTGCAGAAACCTCAACATAGTGTGGTCATATTTCATTAAGCTGAAGCCAAATAATATTCATGTTTTTCTTCAGCTCTGCAGATTAGCTTTATCTGTCTTAAAAACCAAAAACACACGTCTGCATAATGTGTGTTCCCCAGAAAGTCGGACAAATCCAGGCCACTAGGGGACCGTGTATTTTTAGCCGTTTCAAAACATGGAAAAAAAATGATTGAAAAAAATTGCTTAACGCTACCTTGGGTTATCCACTGAAAAATCCTTCAGTAGTTTTTGTTATATCTCAGTTTTTGAAAGTGATGTTTTTGTGTATTTGAGAGGGTTGAATAAGATGAAGCACTTGCTATTTCAGAGATCACCAATGGTAGCAGCTCAGTACAGTCTCAGGCAGTGAGTGGTATGTACTGAATGTGAATGTGATGATAAACAGTTTGAAAAGCTGCTTAATAATGCTTGGGCACCCTGTTATATTTATATATTTCAGTCAAAAATAAACATATTTCTACTACACTGTGTAATGCCAGGGTGCTCATACACCGGGCCTGAAGGGCCACAGGCTTGGTTTAGTGTTTCTCCAGCTTTGATTCACTCATTACCATGCATGCTAAAGCAGGAGGAAACACTAAACTGTGCCGTGCCGTGTTCCTCCTGGAAATAAGTTTGAGAGCCCTGCATGTGAGCATGGGGGACTCCAGCATGAGACATTTCATTGCTATGACTTATTTGTGCTTTGTGGTTCAGCTCCAGCATATCTTTTTAGCAATTAGCCTACATGACACTCAAGTGCATTTTCAGAAGAGTGTGTGCCATGCTATAGACCATTCACAAATAGTTTTTTAAATTATAATGTTTCCTGTTTTTATTAACTCTTAAAATGCATCACAGCTGTATGGGCTGACTTAAAACATAGTACGCACAACAATAGGGTATTTTACCCGGACATGTCCTCTATTTTAGACTTAAAAAATGTCCGGGCGGAATTTCACAAACGTCCGGGATTTTGTTTTTCTAGAGCTAACATAGAACTTCGAGAAGCGTTTCGTTCACAAACTAGTCCCGCCCTCCCCTACTCCGATTGGTTCGCTTGAGTGAGAAGGGGGCGTGGTGAAGTAGCCTAAATTCTTCTGATTGGACGGTCTGACTGTAGCGCTACAGTTATTGGTCGATAACCTTCTCTGTAAACATTTAATTGGTCAGTCTGCACGTCAGTAGTCCTTGTTTACGTCAGGCAAAGCTCGTGTACCTACCCTAAGCATACAACGGCAGTGAGGGGCAAGAGCTTGGCTTATTGTTTGCTTGAAAAATATGAGCCCATTTTTAATTAGATGCCAGCGACACATTCCAAAATGTTGGGTCTGGTAACAACAAAGTGGTGAATATGTGTAATGCTTAAAAACATTAATTGGCAACATGAATAGTTTTAAATAGAGCACCTCAGAGGTTTTAAGGTTTAAAGATGGGGAGCTTCCATGGTATTTGGGAGCAGAATACACACCAGAATGTACCTGGGTGAACCTGGGACTCAATTACGTAAGACGTTTTCCATATTAAAAGGTGCAACATTGAGAGAAAATGTACCATTTTGTTACGTTGCATATTGGAGGTCACATGCTCATTCATATATGTCCACTTTGTATATATCTCTTACTTGAGCAGGTGGCAAAAGTGTTGTGGTGGTACTACTTCTCCAAGCTCATCGAGTTTCTAGACACCATCTTCTTTGTTCTGAGGAAAAAGAACAATCAGATCACCTTCCTGCATGTGTATCATCATGCCTCCATGTTTAATATTTGGTGGTGCGTCCTTAACTGGATCCCATGCGGACAAAGTAAGTAACCTAAAAAGGAACATGGTAAATATTAGCATTCCCCTCCAGTCTTTAAATAACTCTCTATAATCCCATCGATTCTCACCAACATTATATATTTAGAAGATAATTCCAAGAATGAAATTACCTAATGCTTTACATGTGGCCCAGCTATGACTTCACACCCTAGCGTGTGTTCACACTAGCAGGCGACACAGCTACAAGTGACCAGTCTGAGAAGTATGAGATGAGTAGCTGCCACACGGCAATACAACGATAAGTGACAAATCCAGTTGAGAATTTCTTCACTTTATGCATACGATTTATGGCATGGTCAAGTGGCTCCAACAAGTTCTTCCCAGCTCCTGCTCTCTGAAATTTTTGTTCATTTCTGCATTTGGTTACTACTCTCCATAGTGTGGTGGTAAACATGGTTGAGAATCTCATAACCATTCTCTTATTTTCCCATTTTATATGATGCATCTTTGCACATATACAGTGACAGTTTGAAGAAAACTGGAAGCATGCAAGAAAGTAGCCAATATTGTTAGTCTCTGGTGAGCCTTGAGACTGGACATCGTACATACCCACACACGACACATTTATGTTCTTAGACATGTCGCCTTCTAGTGTGAAAGCTGGGTCAGCTTTCATTCAGGATTGTGCAGAAATATGGATATGGAGTCCCCACTTTTTTCCCCAGTTGCCTGCAGCTGGAAAGCCATTTCACTGCCTGTTGACAGGACTAGTCCTGTAGGGTTTATGGGAAAAATACTGCCAATCTGGATCTACAAAGCTGTCCTTCACATTGTGTGAACATTACATCATGATGAATGGACCAATAGAAATGCTGCAAAATTACTAGGAATTCAGTCTTTTTACATTGATTTCTGGTGAAAATTATTTTTTTCCCCTTCTCCTGCAAAGTTACTGTTTGTGGAGATACAGGTTTTTTATTGGAAAGTAAACACTATACAGCACTGAAATTGTAACAAGGTTTAAAAATTTAAATAAACCTTAATTTTCACTAGAAAAAATAAATAAAAAATCACATTATTGTGGCTGTTTTTGTGAGGAGCTGCAAACTGTTAATTGACTTTGGCTCTAACATATTCCCTTAGTCCATTTTTATATGTGAGACTTGCATTTTATAGGGCCATTATTTAGCATGTTTCTTGATTTCATAAATCTTTAAAGTACATCATCAGTCATAAGGCTACATGACACCCACACAATCATTTGATGACATTAAAATTACATAAACCTCAATAAACATCTATAAAAGCTTATTCCTAACATTGCGTGTTTCTCTGGTGAATCTGACTCTGGCAGTTTTATGGCAACTAATTCTTTTTGGCAGTAACTTCATGTCAGTTGTTATAAAAATCCTATATAGGTGTCATGTAGTTTTATGAAAGCTTACATTAGATTAATTCCCTTTAAATATTGTCCAGCACATGCATGTTACTGTGTGCATGTTGTGTTAATAAACACAAAGTATTTAATCACATTTTTCATATCTGCAGTGCATGGTCTGGGCAAATGTGAATTGTATGAAAATCTAATTTTAGAAAAATCAAAGGACATTTGGATCACAGGATTTTCTTTAACTGCAGCGTTGCACACTTTTCCCAGTTCATCCGACTCATCAGATATTTATTGAGCTGAATAAGAAGAGTCTGAGTACAGCTCACATTGAGCGGTGCGATGCTGTGGCCCTGTATAATGCTTAAAGGTGAGATGAGGTGACTGATGTACTGACTGATGTTTGTACAGGTTTCTTTGGGCCCATGTTGAACAGCTTCATCCATGTGCTGATGTATTCCTACTATGGCCTGTCCACAATCCCCTCCATGCACAAATACTTGTGGTGGAAACGCTACCTCACGCAAGCCCAGCTGGTCAGTAAGGAAATGATACCTACTCGTACTTAAATTTACTTAATTATTAACATTTTTTTCTCACTTTATCAGAGCAGGGGAAATGTTAAAATTTGTAAACTTAAGACTGTAGTGCAGTGATTGGACAATAATGGAAAAACGCAAACAAAATCCTTTGATTGCAGTGTGCTACCCGTATTTGATTGTGGGAAGACTCTGAAACGTTCTTATCCATTCAGTTGGATTTACTGGCAGTTATTTCTCTGCATCCCTGCTTGTCCAGTTGGTGTACTCTGCCATGAAATATTCACATTGTACAACAGACAGCTAGTTGTTTAAAAGGTGCAATCCCATGTATGTCATTTTCCATGAGCTGCTTCAGTTTTGAAAGGATTTGAGATTTCGTACCGACAGCGACGATAGAAGATATTTGACTGTGTTCTCTTGGTTCTTTCATTGCTTTCAGGTCCAGTTTATTTTAACAATCACTCACACCCTCAGTGCAGCTGTATTCCCCTGTGGATTCCCTCTGGGCTGCCTGATGTTTCAGTCTAGTTACATGGTTACACTTGTCCTCTTGTTTGTCAACTTCTATATGAAGGTAAGTAGCACCAGTCAGATAATAGTGGGTGTTGCATAAAGGTTGACATTACATTTATATCGCATTGCTTTCACACGTTGGTGATTAACACAGTATGCCAGAGAAGTATAGAACATCTCTAATTTACCAACAAAATTTCAACCTTAACTTTGTCTTACATTTGTTATTTAATGAATGCCCTTTTTTGCAGACATACACAAAAAAGCCAGTCAGGGAAGGCAAAGCTGGAGAGATGGAAAGAAACCACACAAACGGCATCTCAGCCAAACTCAACGGCGCCAAACATAAGCTACAGTAATGACAGGACAGGATGATTCAAGAGTCATTTTTTCAATCTGATTATGGTGAGACACTAATCTGATAGCAGGGATAATCCGCTGTAATTATACTGTAATTGTTTTTGTATAGAGTACTTTTTTTTTTTTTTTTAGTCTCCCTTTTTGTATCATGTTTTGTTTTTTTGTTCCGTACATCGATAGTAAATCAAGGTTCTGGACATTTAAATGCATCTTACTGAGAAATATATAGAACTATAGCTATAAATTATGTGAAAAATAGGCAACTTATCAACAATTACCATTCAAAAATACATGGTCCTACTTTATATTGTGTCTGTAATAACTATACATTACAATGAAGTCAACCGTGTTATAGCTGCAGATTTATTCACCATGTTAGTTACATAGTCATTAAAGACACAATAAAGTGAGGCTAAGATCTGTTTTCAAATTCAAAACAACTCAAAGTTTACCTCAATTTTCAGAATCATATTTGGAAAATAGTTTAGTAATCCCAGTTGTCATCACAGTAATCCCTGACTGACCACCACTGTAGTATTGAGAAAGTCAAATGCCTTAGAGCTGACTTCTTTCTGCAGCAAATATAAAAGTAATATGAATAAAGACGGACTGTTTGGTAAAACCAGACATTCATAAGCATGTCACAATGCAGTCATAAAAGCAGTGCCTTGCGGAAGTGTTCAGAAACTTTAGGTATTACTTTGTATTTCACCATGTTACAAGTGAAGTTTGATTTATTCCTTCTAACTGAACATGGACAGAAAGAAACAAGTCACTCAGAAACTGAAATTCATATTTTGTATCATTTCAGTTAACCTAAATATTCTGAAAATATTTCATATACAACGTATGCGAATTCAGTAGAGTGAATTGTTTATTCCTGGTGAGTGGTATTTTTATCACAAAGTTTTTCAGGTTATAAAGGTCTTAAACCTTTACTGACCACTCTAAGTACATTAGATATTATAGCACATTTTAGTGGCTACAGTAGCTTCAGTTCACACTTAATAACGATTAAATTCAACAAAGCCTCCATTTGATTTAGTTCCTAAGAAAGTGATTTTATCTATAGAATGTTTGTTGGAATACATTTTGTACATTTTTTTGCTTTTTAATCTTTCTAACTAAAATAACCTGGCTTTCACTAGCTGCAAGTTAAAGGATGATAAAGGCAGCAGAAAATAAAATAATATTCTTTAAGGTGAGCTGATGAGAATCACACAATTAAATGTATACCCAGGGACCTTGTGCACTGGCATTCACATTCAGGATTTAAAGGAATAACCTAGCATTTTTCAACTGCCCTTTTACTTCTGTTACCTGTGTTGAGGCAAAGGGCTATATGTTCTTTTTTTCTTTCCAAGTTTAAGTAAACACATCCAGAGTCTTTCCTATGCGAACTGACCCTATAACACAAAAGCAACAGAAAGCGATTGGGGTGAAAAATGCAAGAGAATTCCTTTAAAATCAAAATAGTATGCTAGTTTTTACAAACGAGGCCCTGCTGTTTGCTTATACCTCATGGCTGATTTCCTCCACCTTGTATAAGCTGTTAGAATGCTGTGCAAAATAAGATGGAGGAAAACAGGACAATCCACAGACGTCTGAATGACACTTAGAAATGTAGCGCTGATCCTGGATCACATTTCTTCTGAGCTTTTTTAAAAACATTTTTATATTTTTCATATTGTACCTGTACTTCTACACAGCATTTCACTTCAGTTGACATTTGCAATCAAACGTTTTCACAGTAACATCCGTCTTACTCTGTGTAGTCATCTTTCTACATAGATATTGCACAGCACAACAATATATTTTCAGCTCAGCTTGCACCCAGTGTCCACTTTTAAGTGGAGAATATGTGCTGCGCTTGTTCTATGCTACTTTGAAAGACAATTGCTAGAACTCTAGCTAACTCTAGACTACAGTCCAAACGTTTGTGGACACTCCCTGTAAATAGTCAAAACAGCTACTTTCGAGAGAGACTGCATATGTGTCCACAGTTTCAAGTGTGCAGACACCTCATTCATTTCTTCTGAAATCAACTATTTACCTTTTGTCAGGTTGCAGTAACAGCCCTCTGTAAAGGCTTAATGCTCAACATTTAAACATGGTTATGAAGAGTTGATGGCCTTTAGCCATGAGAGCATTATATTGTTGGATCATGAGTTCAATATCACAAATGCCACCCTAAATTTATCCTCAATGTTTTGGATGATACTGCTGCATCACTCAAAGGCTCTATACCCTTTTCTGCAATGATACTATGAGAATCCCATTTTATGGACAAAGCTTTTCTAACAAGAGCTCTGTGTGTAAACTTTTGGACATATAGAATACCATTTCAAATCACTAGAACCTGAGCTAAATGTATTTTATGACTCTGCCTTTAACCCGTGTCTGCCATTCCCCCTACATTTGAACACAGTCCTCACTCTGGCCTTCTCTTCTGTATCATTCAGGGCAAACGGGGCTCTAGTTTAGTGATTAGTTTCTAAATGGCTCATACATTAAAAGTTGTATGAAAGCCATCTTAATAGTTTTGCTCTACATTCGAAAAGACACAGACTTGAATCTGAAACTAATCGACCAGTACATGCCTGTGCTCGAGTTTGGCAATATTCTGTGGGAGATCCAGTTAGTGTTGCCTCATTGTATGAATTTGTTTTTATGTTCTTCCGGACAATAAACATCACCATTACTTGCAAAAGTATCACTTCCATGTGTGATGTTTACCTTATATACCTTCTTATGTGCCTAAAACTTGTGGACCACTGTTGCTGACAAATTCCAGCATCCTAGAGAAGCTATGCTCATGAAAAACGTCTTAATAAATCATTTTAACTGCCTTAACTCAAATTCATATTACTGGTTATTCCCTAAAGTGTAGTTACAAAGCAGCTTCATTGTAAGAGGAAGACCATGTAACGATTTTGTCTGCGTAAATTGCACGTTCTTAGTGGTTTGATATGAAACAAATCACCAAACAAATCATGCTTAATGGTAAAGTTTTGTTCAAGTGCAATAAAGTAATAACCTCCCCTCTGCAATGCTCAACATGCTTTTAATATAGCATTTCAAAGTAGGTCTCCCAATTTATGTTTAAAGCAAAGAAAACTGTGCAACATGCAAATAAGTATGTGCATAGTAAAAGTGCAGATTCTAGGTAGATTCTTCAGGTGCTGGAACCGTGCTTTGATTCCCTTCAGTCTTTGCAAGGGATGGTTGGGCATCTGAAAACTTAAAAATAAGAACACATTACACTTTAAACTGTGGCTAGCTGTTTAGTTCATGTTTTAAAAGGTAAAGTGAGAAAAGAAGCCATCTACAGATTTTAAAAAGAAATTCCAATTTCTCAAAAACATTTAAACTCCAGAACTGTTCAGTTCACCATATATAGATAAGATAAGGTTTTCTGATAAGGTTTTCTGAATACACAACCACCTTCAAAACTTAAATGGTCAAGGAAGAGGTTAGGGTTTATATCACCCTCCAAAGTTTCACCTTACACACATTGCATTATTTAATGCAGCTCAGTTCTAATAAATGTTACTGGTGCAGACAAATTAAGTCTTAGGAGTCTTGCCCAAGGAGTCTCCTGAGCAAGGAACTGAAACCCATTCTTCTGAGTAGAAGGCAACATTATTACTCAATACTCTAAATAAATAAAAGTTGGTTGATGTAAACTGCTCTAAATTTGTTTACATGTGTAAACTAAAATGTTTAGAGAGTTTCTAACAGCTGCTGAGACATTTACAGTGTACTCTACCTCTGTAGCTGCTACTTCAGTGCTTTTAACTTGGCTCTGTGGAGCCTGAATATTCTTTTTCAGAATATCTAGGGAATCCAACCTGGGAAAATAAAGAAATAAAACATTTAAAACTAAATTTGCATTACGGTAGCTGGAGGTTATAGTCACTCAATTCAACCATATCTGACTACAGGTGTGTAGTGTTGGCTACCTCATCTGCTGTTTATCACAGAAAGCTTTCACAGAATCACATTCAGATTGCCAGAATCTCTGAAATAAGTCGAGAAACAGAAAAACAAAAACAAGATTTTGGGAAAGTGTCATTTTGTCAGGTCTTTTTAATTTTAAATTATTCCATCAATCACAACAAATCAAAATTCAAAAATAAAAGTGGAGAATACTGTGTCTGAGACAAAACATACCACAGTTTCCTGCTCAATGTTTTTAAGGGAAAGGCAATTCTGCGCCAGCTGCTGCACTACAGTGTCCTGGAAGTTTTCCAAATGGACGAGCCTGCACGAAAGAAAACAAAGAATAAGTGATACAAAATATTCAGCAAGTCTCAGTGAACAACCAATTACATGCATTCAGAAACAGAATTGAAGTCTTAGAGAACCTGACAGACAAAGCCCACAATTCTGAATACTAGTAAACAAACAGAAAATAGTTATTTTGGATTTTTAGTTTCAAAATCACCCATTTTGTTTTAATTATTTAATCACTTGGGGGTGGATAATGGTAAATTTGGACACAGTACTAGGACATTAAAATTGTACTAACATGTAAGGTTTCGCATGCAATATTCTTTGATTTTAAAATGTTTCTATGAAGCAAATTCATGCAAAAAAGTATATATATATATATAAAAAATATGAGAAAGGAACTGTCATCTTCAGATTACCACAGACCAAACTGCCATAGGCTGTATATTTACATCATATAAGATTAAACAGATCCAAATAAACAATATATTTCAGTAAATACTTGATGGAATTAGGCAAGAAGTTAGTCCTGTTCAGTATGTGTCACTGATTTACAAAAAACTATATTATTGCATATTCAACACAGAACACCTTTGTCACCATCACCACATCCGCTGTCTCGGCAACAGGGCCAGCAAAGAAACCCAGGCCACCGCATCCTCCTGGGGCAAACTCACTCAAATATCAGTGCCATATTATGCAGTAGACAGGAAACTATATCCTTGGGGCTCTGATTTCTAGTATTTTACAGTCTTTAAACTAAAGTGCTATAAAGGTTTCTTTGAGCAAACGTTTGTTCAAGAGATGTGTGAATGGGAAGAACCTTTAAAAAAGGTTTAAAAACCTTCACTTGACGTAAAGGCTCTTTATCAATTTAAACATTTTTAGCAAAAAAATGGTTCTTTAAGGAACCAAAAGTGGTTCTTCTATGGCATTGGTCAAAGAACCACTTATAGCACCTTTAAGAGTGAAGGAGTACTGATTTAAGATGAAACAGCAGGTCACAGAACAGACAAACGGCATGTTTCTCTATACATTTTAAACACATTTTCACCTTTGATTGTGTGCATTTCTTAGCAGAGATGTCACGGTTTTCTGGCAGTCGGTTAAAGATCTTAGTGACTTAGCTTCAATCTTCTTATAGCTGGACTGGAAAGAGTAGTGAAGAGTGAATAGGTAAGTGTCATGTGGTAACATTTTATAAGTGTGCATGCATTTTTAGGATGTTTAATTACAGAGAAATGTTCTCGCAGCTGCGCTTTAAACATATTAAAGGCAGCAGTGACTCCAGACTCATTCTCAGATTCTTCATCCTCCATCAAGGCTTGGGACATTGATTCTACAGAGAGGAGGAAAGAGAAAAATTCTAATATACTCCAACCAATTGTGTTCACCGTTTTATTATACCACAGAACTGATTGGCTGTCGTACATTTAAATACAAGAGTTTTAAAAAAAAGGCACACAACATATTTGTACCTTAAAATTACAGCTTCAAAAGTCACTGATGCTCCACTGAGCTGTAACAGGGAGAATAGAGCCCCTGTGCTTGCTACTCTGGGTTCAACACTGCAGAAACAGAACTACGTAAATTTGAGAAGGGTAGGAAATCTAATCTCTTGCCGCTACTGAAAATGATGAACTGCACTAATGGTAGCCCAAAAAGCAAAAACCCAAATTTTACCAAGTGTTACTTTAAATTTACAAGTTTCTTTATAAACGTCTGGCTTTAATGTTTAATTCAAACACATGTACGTCTACAGACAAACTAGGATGCTTAGTCTTGTGCATAAGGCCTTGATATTTGCTGCACCTTAAATACATTAGTTTATACCTACACTAGATTTAGTAGGGAAACTATGCAGGTCTAGATTAGAAAGGTATAGTTTGTCTCCCTCTAGTGGATACTTGAGTTTCCAGTGTTGAGGACCACCACAGTGCAGATATCTGAATGACAGCTTCTCAGCCATGCAATGACACTGATGTGGTGGTGATGTGTTAGTATGCAGGCACATGGTGGAAACACTGCCCACTCCAATGCTAACTATTATATACCAAGCTTGGTCCGTCAGACACAGAGACGTATGTTCCTGCACAGATGTGTTAGTCATCCGCAAACTCTTGGTTGCTGACCATTCAGTACAGCAACGACATTCAGGAACTCCAGCAGTACTGCACTGTCTGTTACTCATTCCAGTGAAACACACCAGTACCATGTCGGTGTCACTGTAGTGCAAAGAAACAGCCGTCACTTGACTAAATGCTCACTGCGTAGTGGTTCTGATCTATTGAAAAATACAGTGAAAAGGGAATTGGGTAGGTAAATCTAAATTAGATACTGTCCAATTGTAGAAATACAATGATCATTGGAGCTAATCAATTGGTAGCAGTTGCAAATTAAGGTGGCTTTAATTTTATGGCTGATGTGTATATGCGTGCACACACCCGCTGGTAGCCATTTCCTTGGAGGTGGTGGAGGTCCGTCACCTGACTTATGTTCCACAAAAATAAATAAAAAATAATCAATAAATCATCCACGATCACTCATCTAGAAATCTGAATCTAATCAGCTATTAAAGTGATTATTTTTTATAGCTAGAGAGAATATTTCACTAACCCACCACGTTATATAAACCCCCATAGAGCTCAACATAAAATAAATAAATAAAATACCGCTATAAAAACAGCAGGTTCTTCGTCTAATAAAACTGGCTCCTCTAGGTCTGTTTTGCCCTGAAAACCTGCAAAGTGAAGAGTGGGTGATAAAGGGGAACAATATACACTTGTTATAACAGTTTGAATATGGTTCCCAGAGCTGACTAAATAAAATGGTTTGAAAACTATTTGAAACATTTAATAAAGACTGTCGAAATATTTTAGAAATCAGGAATAAGTTACACACCTCCTACCCCAATATGTCCACTGACCTGAATCCACAGTGATTCCTTCGGAGGGGTATGATGTGTCCAGTTCCTGCTCCATGACTTTGCTCTGAGGCAATGATGTACAATCAGTCTTATACTTTTCTAAAGTTCTGTGCTTGGGGGTCGATTCCTTGGGGGAATTATACAATAATAAATATTAACTAGAAGTGCCATGAACATGGTTTATCTTCCTTAACTTTATAGGCCACTGTACTTGCACATAGAAGAATTTGTTCTCCACATTTAACTCAATCCATGCAGTGAAACATTTACACACACTAGTGAACACTAGGGGGCAGTGAGCACACATGCCCGGAGCGGTAGGCAGCCCTAGCCACGGCACCCAGGGAGCAGTTGGGGGTTAGGTGCCTTGCTCAAGAGCACTTCAGTCATGACCTGCCAGCGTTTGACTGAATCGGCAACCTTCCGGTTACAAGCCCAGTTCCCTAACCACCAGGCCACGGCTGCACAAGACTGTACTGATTGACACGGTGTCTGGCCAATAAAAGCTTCCGCAATAAGTGGACCGTCAGTGATGCTTTAGTTACAAATGTTTTGCAGGCTGGCAAAACATTGCTTTATAGTATGTGCTACTAGTTGAGGAAAATGCCATAACCTACAACCAAGGCAAGAGAGTGATGGCGGGGCTTAGTGGTTTGCAATCAAAGATAACTCACTACCTTGAAGCACTCCTCTTCACTACTGGGTGATGAACATGGAAGAACTACGGAAAGAAGATATGAGGAAACTAGTCATTGTACAGAACAGTGATTAAACCTATCACACAAACCCAAGGAAACATATTTTGGTTCTAAAAATACAAATACGCACACACCCTTGAGTTTACTTTTCACTCTTGGTCTCTTCCTGGTGTAGTCATAGCGAGGTGTTTCTTTGGAGGAATGACTCTCACTAAATGGCACCTGACTGTCCCTCTCAGGGAGAAATGTCAGTTTCCTCTGTATTTTTTTAAATAATAAAAATAAATAAACAAATAAATAAAGCCCATGGTCAAGATACTTTGATACATTAGTCAATCTGCATTGCTTTTAAATAGGCAGATTAAAACTCACCTTTTGTATAGATTTCTTCTCGTGCTCAGTAGAAGGGAGGGACTTAGAGCTAGCAGAGCTGACAAAGAATTGTATTCCCAGAAAAGCAGATTAAAAATAAGAATTTCACAATAGTTCCTAAACCAAATTGGCCACAAGTCAGTCAATAGTTTGATGGAAACGTTTGTTCTAGAGATGTCCAGTTAAATGCATCTAAAGCAGTGGTCAATCCTGGTCCTGGTGGACCTCTGCACAGCAGGTTGAAGTTTTCTCCTCACGCCATCAGCCACTTCAACCCACTACGATCAGGACTGCACTGCACCTCAAGTTATGATTAAAATGGGGGGTGCGGGGGGGGGGGAGTAAGGGCTAAGACTATTCAGTTGTGCATATCTATACTGTCTGAAGATGCCAGTAATATCAAAAATGACTACATTTATTTTGGGATCTTATTTGTTTTACAAAAAGGTCAGCAATGTGTTTTCATTCGAGTCTCCTTACCCATTCGAAGAGAGAGTTACACCAAAGATAGTAGCTTTAGCCCGTGCTACCTGCAAAGGAAATCAATTACCAACTTTAACAGTGAAGATATACTCATGCAGCAAAGCAACATATGCAAATGTCCTTTGAGAAGACCTCAACTGAAAGGTGTGCAAGAGGAACAGTTAATACATACGCAGGTCCCCTCCCACCATAAAGCTGCTCCACTTCAAATTGGACTTGTGGTTTCTGACTGCACCGAGACACTAGAACAAGTGAGTTCAGGCACTGATGTTTGATGATTTGTTTTGGATTTTAAGCCACAATAACTTATCCCAAAAATATTGGATGGCACCCCAGAGAGTAGTTCTACTGTATCAAGTCGAAGTACTGTGGGCATTGGGCTTTATAACTTAAATTCGTCGGATCACTGTACTCGATACGGCATGACTTGTTTTCTTACAGACAGGAATTTACATGCTTTTGGTTTGCACATTACATGAATAGTCAGCCACAGTGTCCCAAAACACATTAATTTCACTAGGTGGAACTCCCCAATGAGTGTCCGGTAACCACAAACACACTTGAAGTAATGTGAAGGCATGTGCAAGGCACTTTCTACCAAAAATGGATGCCTGGAAATTATAGAAGTTTTCTGATTTGAAGAGAAAAGGCATGAAAATGTGTACAGTGTATTCCCCAGACTGTATTGGAGGTAAACATTTTTTCAGTGAAACCATCTGCTCAATAATCCTCCCTCATGTAGTGTGAACCTGCCATAAACCGCAACATCTCCCTATTCACTCAGAACAATGCACTCTCATCCTACCAGATTCAGCTTCCCAGTAGTGCTGTTCACATTGGTTAGAAAAGAAGCTGAAGTTGGCAGAAAGGCATACGTTTGCCTGGACCCTCCCAGAGTTTAGGCATTATGTGATAGAGAGAGTTTTAGCAGATGGGTGGACTGTTTTGAGGTCTTTCGCTTACTGAACCCTACTGACCTGGTTCCTCCATAAAGCAGTCATGAACGTAATAGTCTCTGGCTTCCTGCCATGCGACTTTCCTGACACTTCAGTGAGAAACGTGTGGTTCAGAATTTCTGACACGATCACCTGAAGCAGTCATATATACATCCACTCACATAACTGAAACACTGCTCTTCACAAAAGGACTAATTTCTCTGTCAAGTGTGTGTGCGCACAACTGAGATTAATAGCACAAGAATCTAAGTCACATCTACTCAGCTTGGTTAACAGGACTGGAAAAAAAAAAACAATATAAAGAGATGCCCCTTTTATATCCGTTAACATAGTTACCTGAGCATTTATTCTAGAATACACACTGAGGTACGTATGGGAATATGTGCTGGGATGTTCAAAATGTTTTACCCAATTTTCAGCTGAAGTCATTGGGGTTCTATATTTCTTTCCCAAAACACTGAACAGAATGACCACATGCATATTCAACTTACCTCAGTGTCAGACTCGTTTTTAAGACAAAAAGTGTCTTCTCTTTGAGTTACTCTTTGTCTGCACAAACCAAGATACAGCTTCATTGGTGATATTTTACAGAAGAGACACTGGGGGGTGTAATCTGGAGGACAGAAGCTTACATTGGTGATGGTAGCTTTCCTGGTCCACTTTCAAAGAAAAAGGAAACCTGGGGAAGAGAAGATTGAAAAGCAAAAAAAATAATAATAATCATCAAAAACTTAGCCCGTGTATATAACACAATTTTAAAATAATGTCACAAAATAATACCTTACATGAGGTTTCCTGCTAGTGTCTATGACAGGAGGACTGAGGGGGGAAAAGAAAGGGGGGGTTGTCAATCAAAGCTAATTGATTGGTGGTATACAAGTCCTAAAAATACAAATTACGTCAAAAATGAGATTTCTAAGGCTTTTAAACTGTTGTTTTGATAGGTAATGTAAAATAAATACCTGGAAAAAGTTTGCACATCATCAGCTAGATAAGTTGAAATTCCTAGGAGACCACAATCCACAAGAAATTTCATGCAATAATGTTTTTAAAAAATAATAAAAAAAAATAGTTTTTTGTATGACACTAGCAAGGCTCCACACACCTGAGTCTTCCTCAGCTGCTGCAGTCGGCTGCAAATGAAAACATTTCAGAAATAAATTCTCACTCCATTACATACTTTAAAAAGGTATATTCAGGTACATTATGCATTTGGCTTTAGCCTAATTCATAAAAATTAGGTGGGAAAATAGGAGGACATTAATAATTCCTTGTTGCATGCCAACAATCAAAGTCAATGGGGGAGAACAAAGTTTAAATAGCATGAGACAAGAGTTTAACCAAACGGATGGATTTCATTTAATATTTTGGTATCAGTCCTTTATAGTTACTGAGAGTTTACATGACACCAACTACATATTTACATTTTTACTTATCCAGACTCAAAGGCCATCAGGTGACATCATAATTTGAGAATTAAGCCTGTGGACGCAGATGTTCCACTGAACACACATGGCTTTTATCATTTCACTGCAAAATAAAATAATTTCTCCCCTCCTGCTATCAGTGATACGCCACTACTATGATACTATACTATGCACTCAGAACTTGACATGCTCCTATGACAATGTGATGTAAACACGTTGCAGAATCAATGTCCACATTTGTAAAGATGAAAGCAATCAAACCTTTGGGGCTGCTGGTAACTGCAGATCCTCTTTACCAAAGACTTTCTCTGCTACAGTCTGGATGTCATGTTTTGAGTCGAAAACAATCTGGACAAATTTGCCCATTATATTCCCATGAAAGACAGGAACTGACATATTAACAGTCAAAAGCTTCTGACCATCGTTTTCTAATGAGAGAAGGAAAAAAATGAGGATTAAAATTTAAATAAGATTTGCAGCAGTATGCGCTGATTTAAAATAAAAAACACACAAGTCATAAACATTACTACCACCTCCTTGACACTGACCATATAGTTGCACTTTGTAGTTCTATTTTGTTGACTGTAACCTAGCGTTTTCTCTGCATACTTTGTTTGCTCCCTTTCACCATGTGCCTTGGATGATCAAGACCACCACAGAGCAGGTTAATTGGGCAATATTGTGGTCTATCCAAAAAGAGAAAAAAAACAAACCCAAACCTGTGCCAAGTGTTTGTTTTGATCATATTGATCATTGAAGACCAGGGAGAGAGCAACAGATAGATTTAATACATACACACAGACAGTTGAAACTTACCCTGAAGACTGTATTTGGAGATGTATTCTTTAGGCAGATGAATAAGTTCCCATAGAGTTCCCTATAGAAAGAATAATAAAATAAAATTAAATAAATAACTATTACAATATTTATAAACATCCTTAATTTACAAGAACGAACAGGCAATGAACACTAATATTAACAAATGACTTTAAAACAAATTGTTACATACAAATAAGTTTTTGCTACTATGTGTAGGTGTCCCAATATAGCGTACATTATTTTTCACATTTGTTTCCTGTTTGCTGCAGTACCAGTTTATATTCTACTGGAAAAGTTCTAAAGTAGATGCTGTAGTGTGTGAGAATTTGACTGCTTTCAGCCAGGAGGGCTGAAGTATTGTGGTCTTCCATACCATCCATATAACGTGGGGATCGGACAATGATCTTCCAGTCCCAAGCCTGCTTCTGTAACTATTAGGAACACCCCCACCCACTCACCCTCAGAGGGGAACATACCTCAGGGTCATCCACAAACAAGCTGATGCATAACGTCCCTACATTGAAGTCCACCCAGAAGTCCATCAGGAGCTCATCTTGAGGTTTAAACAACTAAAACAATGTAAAATGCAAGTCTTAGCATATACAGTTATATAAATAATACATAACAGAACTTGTGATTTTATTATTTAGAATATGCATCTTGTGTATATATTGCAGGTGCTCAAGCTGTGAGTGACAAAGCAGACACTAAACTGACATTTGTTTTCTAATTCAGACTTACCTCAGTGAACTCCAGAAAAGCTCTGATGCAAGGAATTGAAAACACTCTGTTAAGAGGGGGGACAAAGTCAAAATCACCGTAGATGATATTTGATTATGTTGGGTAATGAACGCATGATTTTACCAAATTACCTTCTAGATACTCCAAAATAGCTGTTGAGCTCATTTAGAAATATCCTACAGTCCTTTATGTGACAAGGAAACAGCAGAAACATCAAGTCATTCAAACTGCATTTTAATAACATTCTGCTTTAGAGCTGCTCAAACCTACCGTTTCAAACTCCTTTACTCTTATTGTTTTGAAAGTTGATGCAAAGCTTCTGTGGCTAAACCACTTGCCAGCTAAATCCTCTCTCTGCTTCTTTGGAGTCATTCGACAGAGCGCCTCAGAAATGGCCACCTGCATTTCATAATCTAAGCCAAATCAGATTAAACAGTGTGCTGTGTTTTCATACTTGTGTTACACAACTGAAATAAGCTGTGACATTACAATTGCAATTAAAAATAGCGGGAACAAAAGTCATTTTATTGCCATTTTTACAGTATGCCATAAGCATCACAAGTAGTTCAAAGAGCAATTAATTGAAGTTACACAACTGACTTACCACCGACATCCACTATCACCTTAGCAAACTCCTCTCTGAAAGAATTCAGCAAGACAACAGTGTTACACAAAAGCCTTTAAGGCTTTAAAGCGCTTTATAGCGGACCCTATTCCACTAGGTGGCAGCATTTAGATTTTTTGTTCCTCTGTATTCAGGTCTTAAATTAAATGGACCTTTTCCTTTTGATGAAATAGAGCCCCATAATCAATTCAGCCACGTCAAATATCCATCAACCATTGGCAAAGAAGGTATAATAAAAGTATGCTATGCTTACTTTTC
This sequence comes from Hoplias malabaricus, assembly GCF_029633855.1. Classification (NCBI taxonomy): domain Eukaryota; kingdom Metazoa; phylum Chordata; class Actinopteri; order Characiformes; family Erythrinidae; genus Hoplias; species Hoplias malabaricus. The sequence goes on from NC_089800.1 coordinate 10,796,553, forward strand.
TCTAAAGTTACACCACATTTGTTCTCCATAACGAGTTTAAATAGCTTTGTGTCAGTACCCAAATATCTTTGCTTGTTCTTTAACCATGCAAGCACGTTCTTCTCATTCTATATTTAATTGTACATGTTGCACTGTGGAAGGAGTTGCTTTAATCTCATTGTACATGTGCATAGTGACAAAGGCATTCATTCATTCATGTTCAGTGGAAGCACCAGTTCTAACACATACTAAAGCACCTGTTAAACTTAACAATAACCAATATTACTGTTAATATGACCATACTCAACGCACATTGACAATCAAATAGACAATAGAATCAAATAAAATGACTTACAACAGAAAGTTATGATCATCGGATTGACAGATTTGTTTCCGAGACTCTTTGGGAGCTGTGTCCAACATTGAGTTGATGGTTTTAACTGCCTGTTAGAACAAGTGAGTACATTGTCACGGTAGTGTACAGGTGTGTGTTCTCTAAAAAGTACAGACAATGTAAGTGTATCCTCAGAAGCCCACTTGTGTCCCTTAAAACGTAATCTACGTATTCTTTTCCTGATTGAAATGTGAATATTTCTGAGTAACAAAACATTTGGTTAGGGTTAGTAATGTCAAAATTGGGTGCATAAATTTAGTGCAACATAATACACAGCTGGGATGTAATATGGTACAAACAGGTTTCCTATTTACAAAAGGTAATAAAAACTCCTAAGACCATGAGAGTGAGCGTGTAAAACAAAAGCTTTAATACATTTTAGAGAAATTAATCTACTAGAATGTTCTAGTCTCTCGTACCTCTAGACGCAGATCAAATTTCACTTCTTGGTCAATCACAACAGCTCCAAATCTCAGCACCAGCAGTTCCAAAATCTTACTGTTGCCTGACACATACACAGCATGTCAACACTACAGATATTTACTCCACAAAATACTGAAACTGAAATCTCAATATGTGTCCCACCTTCAATGTCACTCTTGCAAAGACTCTGAAAGAGAGAAGAAAAAAATAAAAATTCAGTAGCGGTGTGGGACGGAGCTTGTCTGGGAACAAGACGACTTGTGAAATGAAGTAGCGCAGAGGTATCTGGAATAACGGCAAAATAATTGAGAAATTATTTTTTATTCTACACCAAAACAGGGATTACTTTACCATGGATGCTTCATAGAAGGCTTCAATGAGCTGAACCGGTGCCTTGGATGGTTTCTGCTGCATCTTTATGTATTCTGAAACGTTTTCAAACCAATTCAGCATGTGTGATTCAAGAAAAGAAAAAGCCAGTTCATTTTAACAACTCAAATTTAGTGGGATTACAACACTCTGCACTTAACGGTTCCCCCTATACCATTACCTTAGTGTGAAATGAATCACTTAAATTGTATAACTATCCCAAGACATGGACAATATTACAGTAGTCTATTGTATTCTGAATTTAAAAAATTCAGGAATTTAAAGATTATTATTAAAGAGGGAGGTATGCCATCTGTGTACTTTAACACATCAGTTGTGCTCAATTCTAAGTACACAGTAATACAACCCAGAATCTTTATGGATTAGTCATTTTCTGACAACTCAGCACCAAAATGAAAACCAGTCTGGTTTTATGCAAAAGATAAAGGCGTTTAAAAAGGATAAAAGGCTTAGTCCAAAGTGCCATCAAGTATGAAAAGAATTATGAACACTGGATCCAGAGGTGAACTTTTAACCCCAGTGAGGCTGTCTAGACCTCAAAGCACAAACCTCTTGAACAAGACATGTAAAGCTTACAAAAATGTAGCCGAGATTTTCCAAAACTTATGCATATAAAATTACACACACAAAGTAAATATTAAATAGACATGACAACCTAAACAAACTGACTGAAAAGGTGTAGGCTGGTTACTCTTTTACAGTCCTTTAACTTTTGTTTTTAGACAAATATTTTGTGGTTGCAGTTTAAGAAAATAAAAATAGCGAAAAAAAATATATAGTATGGCAATAAATATTTAGCACTCTTAAACACTAATAACCTTGAAACATTCATGTTGGGAATCAGACTTAAAGAAAATGCCGAGGTAAATGGAAGCTGATCTCAAGAATGCTTGGCAATGGTTAGATGTAAAATCAGGGGGCTGATGACACTTATCTTTATCACAATGCCTTGATGGACAAGTTGGTTGATGCAGTCGTTGTCTTTGGAGGCAAGTTGTTCAATCGCCTGCAGTATGAGTGTAACATTTTTGAATTCATTTTTCTGCAGTTCCTGTGGAGGATAAACATGAGAATCTGTCCCAATGAGTCCTACAATGTGTAACAAAGTTTACAAAAATATAATAATAAAAAAAATCCTAATTTAGTTTATAGAAATTGTTCTGAAACAAAGACCTGTTTTTTCCCCTCCTGAGCTGAGCAGGGCAGCAACAAAGCTTAAATACACTATCAACTCCATCAGGGGGAGAGAGGAGAAAGCTGTAACATGCAGGACTTAACCCACCACTTGTTTAGCCAGGTAAATCAAGCCTCATAGCCCAGAGATATTCTTGGACAGCCCTCAATTCCTATCCTTTGCGGAATATATACCCCTAGCTGATGCCAGATTTTAGTAAATAGGTCACAAGTCGTCTGAGCAACATACAAAAATAAGCATTTATGATCTTTAATATAAGCTGGGGTTAGCCTAGCTCAATTTTAACCCGCTTTCCAGTCGGGCCGAGTCTGTGCTTGTTGACTCTTGGCTGCAGACTCTAGTGCAGTCGCCAGCCCGTGGAAAGTAGTGTAATGTGTGAGGTACTCCGATTTTTTTTGCCTCCAAATCACGGTTCAGACTAGTCGCAGCCTATCAAACGTCTGATCTTTTTCGACCCGACTTGATGTAGTCGTGTAACGTAAATTCTTCAACTCAAATTGGAACGCGCCTCGTCAACAGCCAATGAGAACAGAGCACAGAAAGTAACACAGGCGCGTGCAGTGGACCTCTTCAGTGGAAGACAGATTAAAGAGTAAAACGACAAGATATCACATAGTGCTGGATTCACATGTCCCCAAATAACGAATATTACCTGTGAGAGAAACCACCGTGAGCCACAAAACACGGCGTTATTTATTCCAACGTTCCAGTCTCCGTAAAAATGAAAAAAAAACCCAGTCTGTTTATAATCTGAAGTTGAAAGTTTAGGATATTTTTCAGAATGGGAGATGGAGACAGCGCCACTGTGGCAACGGATGGAATTAGTTTCTCTAGGATATTATTTGGTCGTCTCCAAAACCTTATTTTCCTTTGAAACACTTCTACACTCAATTTCATTCATATTGTAGTTAGCACACCAAAAAGCCGAATATGTTTTGTAATATATTCTGCTTTTTTTCCTACTAAAAGTGTCTGAGTTCTAGCCAGACTTCCTGAAGAGATGGGGCTAATTGGGAAAAGGGTGGGAACAAAATTAATTTAAACATTGCTTTTCCTGCAGACAGCAATTTTTATGTCGATATTATATTTGTTCCCCCTTTAAATATCTCATAGATGACCTGTGAAGTATTAATAATCTAAAGGCATTTGATGCTTTCCTAACGGGATCTAACAGGGTGCATCTGACCGACGATCGGGTTTAATTCCAATATTTGTGACGGACTCGTTTCAGCGGGGCCACGTTGTGTTTTCTCTCAGTATCTAAACAGAGCCCATATTTTCACTCAGATTCCTTAAGAACAGAAATATATAAGCATGCATTTATTGCTGGGCGCCTAATGTGACCAAATATATGAGATAAATGGCCTGGCAGCAAGACTCAGATAAAGCTCGGCGTCTGATCTGATATACCTTGCTCACGACTTCATCCAGGTGATCGACTAGAAATGCAGACTTCTCCTGAACAATCACCGTAACGACCCCGAGCACGTTATTACCCGAGAAGGCGTCCTCGAGTCCACGTGCAAACTGCGTAAACAAACAAGCGAGGTGAAATGAGTTTGACTCGAACTGAATGAGATCTTTAGCGTGTTAACCTAATTATCCTCGTCTCGTACGCTGACAAACGTAAACAGTTTCAGCCTGCTCGATTTGTTGTGACAACAAACTTACGTTCATAATTTCCTAGTAAATAAAATAAGGAAGTAAACGCTGAGGTGAAAAAGAGACACACACACACGGATCCTCACTCCACACTTTATACGCTTTCACCGTATAAAACTGTTCTGGTCCGTTTTGATTTGAACACCAGCTCGAGCTCCGCCTGCGCGCTTAACCAAGGCTGATGACTTTATAACGAACACCTGCTCGAGCCTCGCGCTGTGGAGTCTCCGAACCGTTGAAATCAAGCTAACGATTTCTTACACATCTTCGACTCTGTTTGACTCGTTTAAACGTTTTAGAATAATTAATAATAATAACAGTGTTACTAATATGTTTAAATTGACTATTATATTTAAGATTATTATCATATTTTTAATCACCATTATGTTTGTCCAACGAAAAGCACAATAGAGTATATAACCAAAGAAATAGATGAATAAACATTTAACGAAGGAACAAATCCGTTGACGAATAAACTAAAATTATAAATTAAATCTGATATTTTAATGTAGTTTTATGTTCAGTTATTGTCCTTCTCGTAATCGTGTACATCTCACGAGTGAAGAAACGTTCATGGAAAAATGTGAACATGAATTGACTGGGATTCACTGCGTTTTTATGGAAGAGATAACGACTCCGAGGATATTATGATCTTTATCAGAGGAGTCTGAAATAAACCAGCATTTCAGAGTACACCATCTTATACTTTCAGCTACTAACACCTAAACAACCCTCGTAGGACAAAGGGCCCTACATATACTTACCAAAAAAACCATCTCAATTTTTTACAGTAAAGAAAACTATAACGTTTCCCAGAAGATGCAAGAACTGTGTTTACCACGCGAAGAAACACTTAATCATGTACATGTTCACGACAGAATCACTAGCTAAAAAAGGCTCTAAAAAGACTGATTAAATAAGCAAACATTTATTTAGTCTATATTCTTAAGCATTATTATAAAACATTATATTCTTTAATTTGAAAATGGTGTATCAACTTCAGATAAAATCTAAAAAAAAAGCCATTTAAACCAGTTTAAAATCTCAAGATATTATACTACTCTAAAACTGGTTCTCAGGTAAAAGGCAGTAGCTATAGAATCAAGGACAAGATAGCATGTGAATGTTCATTCATTCATTGTCTGTAAGAGCTCATCCAGTTCAGGGTCGCGGTGGGGTCGGAGCCTACCCGGAATCACTGGCGCAAGGCGGGAACACAACCTGGAGGGGGCGCCAGTCCTTCGCAGGGTGCATGTGAATGTATTTATGGTAAATCAAAAGTGTTGTAATATTTCTGTATAGCACCAAAATATTTCCATTAAACCTATCAATCCTTTTCCACTACAACATAACAATTAAAAAATAAATAAAATAAACCTGTCTCTTGGAAACACTGGGTTGGCACCCTGAAGGTTTTGTAGATATCATACCAAACTCCACTGTTGAAACCCACTGCCATTGTCTTCACTCCAGGCTTTTTATTTCATTTTTCATTTTTCAATTTGTTAAAGGAAAGACACTGGGAAAGTGAACATTGTGGATCTTTCTATTTTAGTAATGGATATTAAGACCACTTTTTTAAAAACGGTGTATATTTTTGTTTAACAAAATGAATAATTGTAAAGTAATCTTAAATGTGTACACAGTTAAAAAAAAAAAAGTAAAACAATACAAATGCACCCTTAAAGTCGTCTTATGGCCCAACCTCTGTGTATCTTAAAGTTACACTACATTTAGTTTCTGAGTTGGAAAGCTGCATAAAAAGAGTCCTGTGTATGATGTCACATGTACAGTACCGTTCTTCTGACAATATAACATACGTTTCTGTTGAAATGTAAAAGTTTCCCTACAGGTGTGTTTTACTATATGGATAGAGAGCAGGTGATCTGAGAGAGAAGTGCTTGTGTTTACAGTGTGAGGTGTGTTATGTTTAGTGTCAGCACTGCTGAATGCTAAAAGGCATTGACTTTCCACTTCACAGCTGATGACCTCCACCAGACCCTTCTTCAGGTCTTTAGTGTGGACCACGTCAGCAACACTTTTAATTCATTTTTTTAAAACTACAACTAGCATTGCCTCAAAGCAGATTTATAGAAATACAGGAACAGTGTGGCAGAGGTGGGGTGAAAGACACTGAATTTTTAAATAATACTTGTCCCCTGACTACTGTATTAGACACACCTAGAGAATCTTCTAGTACCTTATAGATGCACCTGTTGCTGCACAGTGATTTTAGTCATTCTACGGTACTTTATTGCTGGTCACATGACACTGGATGCTTTTGGTTGGATATTTCGAATGGTGGACTCTTCTCTAATACACACTTCAGCATCACAATTACACATTAAACTCCACCAGCATGTCTGTGTCTGTGCAGTGCTGAGAATGATCCAACACCCGAATAACACTTGCCCTGTGTGTGACCATTGAAGAAAAGTGTGAAAAAGGGCTACCAAAGTATGCAGAGCAAAAGATGGCAGACAATCTTCGTTACAATGTGGCAAAAGGAATGGTTGCTTTTGGATAGAAGTGTGAAGATTACAAAAACAAAACCTGTGACTACTATTAGAAACCTCTCAGTGTTAGAAGTTGAGAATATGCTGAGAATAGCTTCTACACACAAGTCTTGCTGGGACTTTCTCACAAGTGTTTCTGCTGACACAAGTTTCTATCCCGGGATTCTCAACAGTCAGCTCTGATCTCGGTCAGTGATAGTATTTTCAAACTGCAAACATCAGGATAAATTCTTGGATTGGCTTGGATTAATGCTGATTCATTCATCAACTTTCAGTTAAAGATTAAATACAGGATGTGTTCACGTATTTCATGAAAAAAAACAACAACTGGAGCTTAATTTGTAGAAAATTATTATTTTCAAACCACAAAATCAATATTAATTCATTGTCTGTAACTGATTATCAAGTTCAATGTCACGGTGGATCCGGAGTCTACCCAGAATCACTGGAAGCAAGGCGGGAACTCACCCTGGAACCAGTCTATCGCAAGGCAACACACACACACACACAGAATACACCAAACTCACCACAGTCAAACAGAGCTCGAACTCACAACCCCAGGACCCTGGACCACACTGCAGTGACACTGAGGACTTTAAAAACTCTAGCAACACTGCTGTGTCTGATCCAATCTTACCAGCACACCACCACCACATCAGTGTCACTGCAGCACTGAGAATGGTCCACCACCACCATGTAGGGGTCTTGTCAGGGTCGTGACCATTGAAGAACAAGGTGAAAAGGAGCTGTAGAAAGAACGTATGTAGGGAAACAGATTTACTACAGACTGTAAATGTAGAACAAAGTGCTCCTGTATGGCCAATGGAGCTGAGAGAATGGACAATGGGTGTATACGAGGTATTCCTAATCCAGTGATCGTTTGGTATATATTGTGAAGACATTAAATTCTTTCTTTGTACTTTTGTCAGTTAAATAAATGTTTAAGAGAATCAACAAATCCTATTCTTGCTTTTGCTGTATAACCTTCATAAAAACTGGGTTTGTGTCTTTTTTCTTTAACTTACAAACTGTCATTTATGATTATGATTCAATGCTTATTATTGTTTTCCACTTATCATTTTTTCATGAATCTAATAATATGTGGCTTAATTGCCATTATCAAGACCCACAGTTTGTGTCTCAGTGGCAATCGAATCTTCCTTTGCGCCCCCCCCTCTCTCTCTCTCTCCCTCTCTCTCTCTCTCTCTCTCTCTCTCTCTCTTTCCTTGGTGTAGTCTACACCCACAGCAGCTCTTACCTGAGATCATTCAGACACCGCCCAGGTTTCAGAGCACACCTGAGTCACTCCGCACATCTCCACGCCATGCGTTTACGAGACTAGGAGACAGCGACAGGACAAAATTATGTGGACAGCTTTCTCTGAATCCATTTCTTATCGGTGCCTGTATCGTTTGATGACGACTATGTTTCGGAGCTGAAGCCGTTTGCGCTGGACTCGGACACGCGCTTCACGCGAATTCTGCTCAGTTCAAATTTTGCGCAAAATGTCCAAAGCGGCGGATCAGTTTGACAACGCGGACTGTGTGTGCTCGTTTGGAATGAAGCTCACGTGGGACATCAACGATCCCAAACTACCCCAGGTAAACAATCCGTTTCCTCGCATAGCCTACCTGCTGACAGCTATATTAAGTTAGTACGTGTTTACACGTGTTTACACGTACTCCCGCATACCGCGTCCACACAGTACACAAACAGCGTACATTTTAATGCGCAGTACTGTGTCTGCAGAGGACGTGTATTTATTTATGAAATGACTTTTACTAATAAAAAGTATAAGTCTAATAATACGCTTTTTTTCTGAATATTTAACAGCATATTCTATTCACACATTACACACCGTTCCTGACTCCATTTACCTCCTGCTATTGGAGTTTAATGCACATGCACGTCTTTCTAAATGATCCAAACAAAATGGAGTAACTCGATTAATATATTTAATAGGACGTTGAAAAAAATAATGGTTTATTGCCCTGTATTTCTTAGCACAAATAACTCAGATAACACGTCCAGTCCTACTGAATCTGTCCTACAGGGAGATGAAGTTTATAGGAAACATTAGTTTGATGTTTTGGATAAAAATAATAAACACCCAAAACATCATGTTGTGTTTGATCACATCCTTGGAGTTTTAACAATCAAAACAAAACAAAACAAGAACCAATAAACCAAACAAAAATAAGATACAACAAATAAAGGAAGCAGTTAATGTTGAATGATGCATACACAGCTGTAGTTTTAATATGAAACAAGTAGGTTCAGATGTAGCATTCAGAATGGAGATTTTCCACTGAAAGTGAAGTGTCTAGTCAAACTTGTCAGACCCTTAAACCCTGTTCGGATAGTGGCCCACAGTTTGAAAAACTCATCCATAGTATCAGGAAGTTAATTTCAAAATATGAATAAAAAACAACACAGTACATTACTTTTTAAAAACGTGGCCAATGAATATGTCTCCGATTACACGTCCAGATTTTGTATTAAAATCTCTGTTAAAAAATCTGTTAGAAGTCAAAGACAAGCTTGATACAAAAATCCTGTTAAATTTATTATAAACAAAAACAGTTTAGTAACTTAAACACTATTTACTGCCATATTAATAAACGACCAAATAGTGCTTAAACCAGTAAACAAGGAACGTCTCTGGACGTTCAAAATAGGTCTAAAAGTAGTCTGTCCGTCAAGGACATATTTTAAACGTCAATGGACGTCCAAATTCCATCTTAATAAGTTAGTTAAGTCGTGACCAATCGATAACGTCAGTGGACGTCCAAAATGCGTTTTATACAAGTAATTTATTTCGGGACCAATTAATAACGTCAATGGACGTACAAAATACGTCTAATAGTCGTCTTTTCAATGTCTGTGTTTGGACGTCTTTTCGACTTTCATTTTCAACCTTAAGAGAACGTTGATTAGACGGCAGTCATTACGTTATTTCAACGTTGAATCAACGGCTAAATGTTTACTGGGCAGGCCTCTGCTCTTAAAAATAAAGATTTCATAATAGCTATTTGGCATTTAGCTCTTAGAAGAAACTTTTTTAAGTTTAAAAGCATCAACTTCAAACTTCTACTGGAACCCTATAACTAATCTAGGAACCATTTTGGAAGATTTACAGCATTGTATACGCACCCACAATGTAGAATTTAAATCCAGAGTGCTCAAACATATTCCAGATTTATATAAACACACACTTTACTCAAACACTATACACAGTCAGAAAAAAGTATAGCCCACACTTTTGTGTCCCATGGTAAAAATATATATTAATAAAAAGGGTACTGTACAGATACATTGTTTTCATCCATGTACAAATATACAATTGCACCATCGAATGTAAAACTAAGATTGTATGGTCTACTTACAACTACAAGTTTCACTTTCACATCTCAAGCTGTACAGTTGTACCTGTTCATAACAACTATTTCAAATACATATAAAAGAAACAGCCATTGAAGACAATTATAGTGGTATATTGCAGAGTTAAGATCCCTAAGACATTCCCCTTAAGGATACCACCTTTAAATATCACCTTTTATTTCTGAATCTTGATGAGCTGAGAGAGCACAAGGCCTTGAGTGCAAATAGATGGACACAAACACCTGGAGTGGAAAGTGTTTTGGCAATACATAATTAAAAGTAGACATCTGAGCTTATTAAAACCATTTATTTTGCTTATTAACACATTTTTAAGTTGACCTGACATTTCATAAAAGAGTACAAAAATTTATTCAAATATGTATTTTCATAATCTCTCAGATACCCAAACAAAAGAAAGTTATTTCTTCTATTGTTATTATTATTTATTTATTTATTTATTATTTATTTTTTGAAGAGCACAGGTACCTCATAAACAATCAAACCAAAGGCCAGAGAATCAATAAACAAATAAATCATCCAAGATATAACAGACTATATCAAGGTTGCGCATGTTCGCTCAAGGAACCATCCTAAAGTGTTAAAACACGTGTAAAAAGGTGTTTGTACGCCTCTCTTCTCAGGACCTCAAGCAGTATGACGCTTTTCAGGAGTGGACGGACGGCTACGTGCGCTACATCTACAGCTCTGAGGATAAGAACGCGCAGCGGCACCTCAGCGGCTGGGCCATGCGCAACACCAACAACCACAACTGCCAGATCTTGAAGAAATCCTGCCTGGGCGTTGTATTGTGCGCCCGGGGCTGCACCCTCAGCGACGGAACAAAACTCCAGCTGCGCCCCGCCATCTGCGATAAAGCCCGCCAGAAACAGCAGAGTGAGTCCTGCACAACAGCTCCGGTACATTTATCCCTTCACCTGTGAGAAAGAAGCGGCAGGCATTCATCCCATTGACCAAACGTAAATAAAAAAATAAAAAAATACGCGATATGAAAGACACTGAGCCTTTGATATGTCTCAAATAAATAAAATCATGTCAGATATGAGAATAAGGCAAAAAAGAATGGAGCCGCGTTATTTCCAAAGCCTAATAATTATTAACAAATATTGAATATGGTAAAAAAAAAAAATTATAATAATAAATATAAAATAAACGTACTTAAATTATTTTACAAATATAATGTGCAATTGTCCTTCTTAAGGAGATGGCAATGGTCATTTTAACACACATATGACTAAGTATTTAAAAAAAAATAGCCACCAAAATGTACCCGGTGTAAAGAGACTGAGGTCGGAAGAGTTAACCATAAACTGACCTTGAGATTCACATCTAATGTGCAAATCTTCAGTTTTGTGTCGTGAATATCACATTCATATCTAAGTGTGAGTGAATTTAGGCGAGTCAATAAGAAAGGCATATTCCGAGAAAGGTATGAATTGTAAAAGAAAAAAAGATTTATTGTGATTTTACAAACTCTCACACGCAGGCTAATCTTAATGAGATGATATTCGGCACTGCTCTCAACACGCATTTAAAGTGAATAGATGATAGTGACAGATATGAAGGTGGTATAAACACGGGTCAGATTTTGCTAAACGCTTAGTAAACAAATCTTTTTCATTATCTGATAGTGGCCTGGAACTCTGCAGTTTGCATTGCCCTTTTAATACGCCTCACAAAATGGCGACCGGAATAAAGAACAGGGTTCGTTGTGTTTCTCCCACTGACGATATATAGATAAAAAAGAAAAAAAGATTTATTTAAAACATAAAACTGTTAAGTCTAATCGATTAAATAAATAAAAACAATTTAAGACTCTATTTTAGAGTTAAATATTAAACCCATCGATGCTCAGAAAACATCTTTGTTACAGTAAATTACTTACACCCAGGATCTACAGACAACAATTCTCCCTGTAAACCTTAGCTTAATCCATGGATCGGAATAAACATTGATGATTTACACTGAGAGTGAAGACTTTTATTCAAAACGCGCTGAAGATTTTTTTTAATCCCTCACAGAAAAGCTGTGTCCAAACTGCAGCTCAGCGCTGGAGCTCGTGCCGTGTCGAGGACACAGTGGATATCCGGTCACCAACTTCTGGAGAGTGGACGGAAAGGCCATCTTTTTCCAGGTGTGTGTCCATTTTTAAAACGATGTGCAGAAGAAGTGGTTTATAACGACGGATGCCATTTTTTATATGTATGTTTGAAAAATGTAAAATCAAACATATTTACCTCCATCACTAATCACAGCAGATTTTGCTACAAAACAACAACTCTAATAAGGCATGCTGGGGATTAATATTTTTCTTTATATTTATACGTTTATAATTAATAATAAATATTTTTTAAAGGGCATAACCGTTTATGATTGACCACGTGACCTCTTTGTCACGCGCACGTTTTCAGCGCGTGCACGCGTTCATGCCAATATGCTTTAATTGCTATAAACCTAATAAATGTCGACCAAACTGTTTCCCAACCTTCCAAATCTCACTTTAACTCCTGAGTGCATCACTTATAAATTGACTTAATGTATGTCTTTAAACTTATTTGCCCAGAGTGTGTAGTTAGTCAAGCTCTTTGAATGTATATTACTACATTGTTCAATAATGCATATACAACATAGCTGTATAAAAATGGATCATTAAGTGAATGTTGGATGTTTAATGCTGTGTAAACACATTTTTCAGGCTAAAGGAGTGCATGACCATCCCAGACCAGAAAGCAAGTCAGAGACAGAGGCGAGGAGGAGTGCAGTAAAGAGGCGGATGTCCTCCCCACACTTTACTCAGAAAAGAAGACTCATAGAGCAAGAGGTACACTCCTTTAATGCATTGCTTGTATAATGTCATGAACTAAAGCCAGTTTTGTTGGCATGAGGTCACCAAATAATTTGGTTAAAAGTTTAATATTAGAATCTCTCTCTCTCTCTCTCTCTCTCTCTCTCTCTCTCTCTCTCTCTCTCTCTCTCTCTCTCTATATATATATATATATATATATATATATATATATATATATACATACATACATACATACATACATACTGGAATAAGCCCTTGATTCAGAGAGCAGAGCTCAAACTGGAAAGTCTGGTCTGTTTCTTTATTCAATGTCAACCCGCCACCATCAACAAATGCATCACACAAATATTTACTGTAAACATGTTTTTGATGCTGACTGTGCTGTGACCAATTGCTTTACTTACATGAAGTAAAAATGCAAAACTGCAAACAACATCAGCACAGAAACAGCTTTAAATGATTAAACAATAAAATAATAAATTGGTTAATAATAAATATTTAGGGTCAGTTATTAAAGGAATGAATTAATGAACCATACATAGCCAATTGAATCCTTACACCAAATGTAGTTGATTAACATAGACACGTTAAGCTCTTGGAATATACACTCCTTTACTCCTCTGTTGCTAATATTCTATTTGATTTTAGATGACATAAACTTAATTACTTTATAATTACATTAGTTTCATGGCTTATAAAGATAATATTATTTGAAGAAAATATGTATTGGCAAATTGGCTTTGTTTTGAAGTAAAGATTTGATATTTTCAGACCATTAAACCTTTATGGACTTGTTGTCAGGTTGTTTGAAAATAATCCTCTACCTGTATCTCTTTCTGAAGAGCCGACATGACCTAATGAACCTTGTTCTGCTTCTCTTCAGCCCGGCCGCTACCATGACATGCCTTTTCCGAACATCCACCAGTTGACCATGGAGGCGCCAGACCGCTTCAGTATCATCGCCGAGTCTAACTTCCCCATCCAGACGCAGCACTACCCCCCATTCCAGAACCCAGAGAGTCCTTACAAGTTCCCCTATGATGCCCATGGTACTGCCACCATGACTGACTCTCCAAGTCCTTTGCAGAAACCAGCCAACCACCGTCTGTATGTGACCCGGCCACCATGCGGATACGATTTTGCTGTGCCAGGCTACCTGGGCTCCGGCCCTTACCCCCCAGCACTGTATAAGGACCCTGGCAGTCCTCAGAGTGAGGTTGATATCAACAAAAATAACCCTGGCCTAAGTGGGACACCTCAGCTTCCGCACCAAGACAGGTCCTATCCGGACGCTGGTGCCAAGCATCATAGCTGGAAGCAGATCCTGGGCAAAGGGCCATATGCGGAAAGAGCGGAATACCCACAGCTACCGGCCAACCCCAACCACTATTACAACAGTGAGTATCCATGCAGGTACACAGGACCTGCCCCTTCTACCCCGACAGCCCTCCAGACCATCATAACCACCACCACGAAAGTGTCCTATCAGCCCTGCCCCAAGCCCTCTGTGGTGAAATATGGGGAAAACATTTATGATGTGAAGGGTCTGTCTAACTGTAACTCTCTTCTTGAGGAGTCCTCCCCCACATCGTACTCTGACCTGAAGATTCCAGAGGATTCAGGAGTGATCAAAACAGCCCTGTCCTACCAGGACGCGCTCCCTGCCAAAATCGAAAGGGCAGAGAACTTCGAAGGCTATCGCTACAGCAGCTACAGCTCCAACAGCTATCCAGAGAGGGTGACGCATCCATACAGGTATGAGGGTGGAGAATATTGACTGTACTGAAAACTGTTAGCTCCAGACTAATCATCAAGAAAAAATTGGGGGACCACAGGATGGGAAAGTTTTATTGAAAGGAGCCAAAGCTTATTTTCCTGATCATATCTCAATGGGCCAAAGAACATCAATGGAATAAACAATAATTTGCTTATTTCCTTCAGTTCTGTAAATATGTGTAGTTATTTATAAGCAGTATTTGAGCTGTTGAATTGTTTTAGTAAAAAAAAAAATGTATATACATTACCGTAGACACCCGATCCGTATCTGATGAAACTGAACAAGACATTTCAGGACATTTCTGAATTTTGTGTTGTGTTAAAGCCAAAGCTCTTGTAATTGTTGCCTGTGTAAAAAATGCTTTTTATTTGTTTGTAAATTAAGAGTGAATGTCTGAATCATGAACCTGTTGATGTTTATTTTTAATGGTCTCTTCTAAACTAAACTGACAGCAAATGAAGTGTGACACAAGTCATTTAAAATGGATGCCCAGTATTTACATATTTGATCTGTAATAAAAGCCTTAATAATGTTACAAATAGTGGTTGTCTGGAGACTATGAGCCTCGAGTGTAATTAATAAATAGCATATAATCAAACATTGTGACATTATCAATACATGGTAAAGGAAGCATTAAAGAAAAAAAAAACTCTTAAGGGCTAGACGCCTTTTAGCTGCCAAAGTAGAGGAGCTCTCTGTTTATTCAGCACACGCCAGAGGGAAGTGAAAAGCAGATCACCTACAAGCATATAATGAAGGGTTTTGTGTTTGAGCGCTTTTAAGGCCTCAGAGAATTAGAGTGACACATTTCACTGGCATGAACAATCGAGTAGGGGATGTCCTTCTGTCAGGAGGGATCAAGGATAATCACAAACAATTAACCAGGCAGTTTGTCAACGGACTGCTTTTAATCTCCATCTTCAGAAGCGCCTCGAGCCATAGACCTCCGCTGCTCTGGCGTGTGCATGTGTGTGGGTGCACAAAAAGACAAATAGCAATATAGAGAGGAAAAAGGATAGGAAGGTCACAGAAAGGATGAAAGGATAATACATGTGTGTGCGTGGAGGGATAGAGAGGAAGAGAATGATAGAGATAGAGAGAGATGCCAGTAATACACGCTGCTGACAGTATCTCTTCACACAACCTTCAAACTGAGAATTGGAGACAAGGTGCCACGGCATCATGGAGCCACACAAACACGCAAAGGTACCCGTTTCTTTCATGTCCTCTGATAGAAATGTTTTCATGTATTGTCCAGAAAAAACAAATGTTCTAGAAACGTGTTATGAGCAAACCACAAAGTCCATCGTGTCTGAATATATGTCCTCGCCTCCATTACATGATGCATGAGGCTTGTTGTTTGTATAGATGTGATTTATTACTGTTAAACATTGCTTTTATCAGGAAAGAATAATACATTTGAAATGCAGCACATCAAACTTTCAGGGTTATTTTAAAACATATAATTTATTAAAGAAATAATACACTAGGAAAGAGTTGAGGACTACAACACACGTTAAGTGCTTCATTTGTTATTAGCTTTAATGAGTCTTTTAACTTGGCCTTTAGCTGCATGCTCCTAAAAGCTGTTATCATCAAATACATTTTTTTGCTCTGTTTTCAGATTAACTACAATATTGTGTGTGAAATACTGTTTCTGTTACCTCTGTTACAAGGTGCTAGTGAACACTGAGGGATAAACATGAAGGATTGGTACATAATCTGTAGAAAAGTATTTCACATGTCTCTACAGTCATGTCTCCAAGGGTTATTTTTGATAAAAAAATCATTAACAACTACAACAAAATAGCATTTGAAGACACTTATAAATGTCTTCATACGATGTTGTTTGCTCACTTACAAAGAGTTCAATTCCAGTTTCACAGATACACGATGCATTTCCACTGAAATATATTCCATTTACATTTTTTAAGAAAGAAAAAATATCTAAGCTCCTCCAAAACACAGAATAATGTTGTCTTTGAATGTTTGGGCCCCTTTGGCCAAATTATTACAATTGTTATTATTTGCTTTTAAATTGAGAAGCAGTATATAGAACATAATAAAATAGAACATAATAAAATAAAAATAATTAAAAACACATTTTTCCTTCTTTTTTCTGAAGGCCACTGCTTGTTAAAGATTAAGGCATGATTTTTTAAAATAATATTTAAGTCAGGAGACTGTGAAGGCCTTTCTAAAACCAGTGAAGGTAGTCCCACCATGCTTTATGATTTTGATCATTATCCTTTATTATTATTATTCTTGCTTCCGGGATTTGCTGGCAATTTATGGAATCTGTTCTTGCCTTTGCCTGTTTAATACTGGAAATGCCACCGGCTGTAAGACAAACACAAATTATGACAGATCCACCCCATGCTTTACAGATGGCAAGGTGTTATTTTAATGAAATGCTGTTACTTTGGTCCTTCCAAAATTATTATTACTGATTGGCTAGAGTTCTGTTTTGACTTTGTCAGTTCAGAACCCTTGTTTCCAAAACTCATCTGTTGTGTAGATGTTCGGTACTTTATTTCAAATGTTACGTTTTCTGAAGAGGTCACAGGTAGGAATTCCCCCCTGTGACTTTCAGTTTAGATTATGTTTGTGCAAGCAATGCTGCAGAGTGAAAAGTGGCACCACCACTCGTGTATTTCGGCAAGTTCTTGGCATTCTTATGAGGGTTTGGACTCGCCTTTCTTACCTGTGCATAATCACTTCTTTTCGAGATCTATCCTAATCGTTCTGATGTTATTTTTTAGTTTTAGAATTTTTTAAATATTTATTTATAAAGTGAATGCAGTTAGCCTTTTTAATCGAGTCTTTTTTCTACATCACAATTATACTTGCTTCTTTGTATCTTTAAATGGAAAAAAAGAAAGTTTATTTAATGCATCCTGGTTTAACTAAGTCATGCATGAACATTTATTTTATAGCCTATGTCTCAGTGTATATCAGATGTAACCAGTGTCATAGCCAGAAGCTGACCATTGCGTGGGCTTTGGCAAGAGTTGATGGGAAGAATATTTGTCGACCAGGGGGATCTTAATCTAAAGCCAGGGAGAGTGTTTACATGCCTTTGAACTCGAATGTGGGCAGTGGTTCTGCTGTATCCTGTAGTAAGCAATGCTAACTATGATGATTATTAAGAATACTATAAAAATGTTAGTGGTATTACTACAAATATGTCATGGTATAAATCCAGGTAATGCAAAACCCAGTGTTACCCTCATGTGCTCATATGCCCATTGACACTGGACTACACTGTCCCATATCAAACCATCACACTGTGTCTTGCGCTAGTGGCAGCACTTGTGTTATTTCAGTGTGATTAATGCTGGTCCATATCTAAGTCACCCCTATATTCCTTCTGTCACCCCCATGATGAGCTTCATACTTCAAGAGCTCTTGTTTACAAACAAGCTCAAAGGCAGGTGCCTGATAATGCAACCTTAGAACACTTCAAAGCCACACTCCCTGGTGCCACCTTGTCCCTGAATGCCCACGGATGTACCAGGTCCTGGCGCATGGATGGACTCCTCTGGAAATCTGTTCCTACCTGTTTTTTATCCATGCTTTACAGCGGAAGGCACTGATTGAAATACTACACACAACAATCCAGATACGGCCTTGGAATTATATTCATCAGGAAACAAACTATAATACATTAAACCAACAAATTGGCTTGTTATTAATTAGAACTGACAGTGATGTTTCCTCAAAGCAAAAATGCAAGTGAAAGGTGGCATCTAGTTACACACACAGCATGAACACACTCATTCTACACTCTACACTCATTGTGCATTTTATCAGCTCCACTGACCACACAGAAACTTTGTAGTTCTACAATTATAGACTGTAGTCCACCTGTTCCTCTGCATACTTTCCCCAATTTTACCCTGTTCTTCACTGGTCAGGACCCCCACAGAGCAGGTATGATTTGATTGGTGAACCATTATCAGTGCTGCAGTGACACAGACATGGTGGTGTGTAAGTGTGTGTTGCGCTGGTATGAGAGGATCAGACACAGCAGGGCTGCTAGAGTTTTTAAAGCCCTCAGTGTCTCTGCCGGACTGAGAATAGTCCACTAACAACAACAACAACAACAACAAAAAACATCCAGCAGACAGGGTCCTGTGTCCACTGATGAAGAGCAAGAGGACAAACAACACAAACTGTGCATCAACAGGTGAGCGACTGTTTCTGACTTTATGTCTACAAGCTGGACCAACGAGGTAGGAGTGTCTAACAGAGTGGACAGTGAGTCGACACAATGTTTAAATGCTCTAGGCACACTGCTGTGTCTGATCCACTCAAATCTCAATAACAGAGCACTGTTAATAGAACAGGATCTCTAGTGGCATGTGAGCATAAAATCAACCTGCCCTGTGCCTACTGTCAACTAGAGGGTTACTACACCTCCCAACAGTAGGCTGTGAAGCGGAGGAACTACAGTTTCTGAAATGATGAAACTCTGATACCTTTGAAATACGTTGGGGCAACATTTTTGATATACACTCTTAAAAATAAAGGTGCTACAAAAGGTTCTTTGAGCAATGCCATAGAAGAGCCACATTTGATTCCGTCAATAACCATTCTTGCTAATACATTTAAATGGGAAAGGAAGATCAAGTGATGGTTTTTCAAACTTTAAAAATGTTTTTTATGGAACCAAAAATAGGTAAAAAATCACTTTGTAGCAGCTTTATTTTTTAAGAATGTAGAACTAGTAATCCCACATCAGTTCCTGATTTACTAATGTTGCTATGGTTGAAGTTCATCCAATCCAAAAATGCAATGTCCCCACATGTAGAAAAAATCATTCCCAGAATAGTTTTGTACACACTTACAGTGGAAAAAGCAGGAAAAAAAAGATTTTTAAAAATATTTATCTCTGTTTTACAGCAGTGTAGCGCTGTAGAATACATATTCTACTAGATCTCTTAATTAAAGAAAATATAAGTAACTATAGTCAGTGGAAGTAACTTTGAATGATGATGTCGATTATTACGTGTACACACAAGTCATAATATATAAAATGCTCCCTTTTATTTTAAAACATGAAGATAAATTTTCTCATAAAAACTCTATTACACACACACCCACACACACATTTTTTTCTCTGTTGTTCTCCTTTCATTCTGCTCCTTGTTCTGCCTCTGGAGCTCTAACAGAGAATGGAAGAGTGGAGCGCAGGTGGTGTGTGCTCTAACAGACACTGATGAGGCTCTTCATCGCTGTCATTAACTCCGCTCCACCAGTCTGGACATGAGTTCACTACTCAGACAATGAGTGCACTGAGAGGAGGCCTCTTTTTTCATCTCCCCCCCCCATCTTTCTGTTATACAACGTAAAGTCCTTCCAGCCCCATTCCCACCCCCAAACACACACACACACACACACACACACACACAAACACAAACACACTCAGTTTGACCCATCCTGGTCCTGCCTGTACATTTTGAAAATCCTTTGATTTACAAGTGCACACAACATGGAGGGAGTGCTCTTTGCTTCTCAAGCAAGTCCTCTGAAGATTCAGGTTCAGAAGATTTAGAACCACCTTAACCTTATAAAAAGTTTCATGCCCTTGTTTATTTCTAAAGTATAACTTGGGTATAAGACCAACTCACATATCTACATGGTGTTTCCAGAATATTGGCTGCAGATTGGATGAAAGAACATTTAATAAGAACATTTACTAAATTATATTTGCTGCCATTTATTGTTACTGACTTTTAAATATATTTTGAAATAAGCCTCAGCAATTAGAAAAGTGCAAATAACAGCAGCACTACCACAGCCCAAGCTTATCTCCTTGAACTCTAAAATGGAGATGATAGCATCCCTTACTTTGATCATTCGTTTACGTGCAAAATGTAGATACAGTGAAGTTAGTCAGAAGAATCCAGGCCTTTAATGATCACAGACGGTTTAGAAATAGAAATTTACATTTATGGAACAGTGTAGCATACCAGACTGAGACAGCTCAATTTTTTTAGCCATTTACAAACAATGGTGCTTCACATTCCTAACACATTAGGCTAATTTTATTACACAAACAGTCTGGAGTGCAAGCAAATAATGAGGAACATTTATAAATTTATAAAAAGTTTTTGGGCGGCACAGTGGCGCAGCAGGTAGGTGTCGCAGTCACACAGCTCCAGGGACCTGGAGGTTGTGGGTTCGATTCCCGCTCCGGGTGACTGTCTGTGAGGAGTTGGTGTATTGTCCGTGTGGGTTTGCTCCGGTTTCCTCCCACAGTCCAAAAACACACGTTGGTAGGTGGATTGGCTACTCAAAAGTGTCCGTGTGTGTGTTGCCTTGTGAAGGACTGGCGCCCCCTCCAGGGTGTATCCCCGCCTTGTGCCCAATGATTCCAGGTAGGCTCTGGACCCACCGCGACCCTGACTTGGATAAGCGGTTACCGATCATGAATGAATAAAAAGTGTTTTTTTTTTTTTTTTAAAAAAAAAAAGCCTTTAAGTTCACAAAGTCAGGAATTGTTCGTTTTTCCTGATTTGCTTGTCAAAATATTTTGTGTTCACTTTCTTTTTCTTGCATGGAAAAGAATACAATACAGGTGAGAAAGTATAATGTCCTCATATGTTTAGAAATAGCCTGGTCTACATAATCATTCATTCATTGTCTGTAACCATTTATCCAGTTCATTGCCGCGGTGGGTCTGGAGCCTACACGGAATCACAGGGCGTAAGGCAGGAACACCCCCTGGAAGGGTCACTATTCCTTCGCAGGGTGACACCCACTCACACATTCGCTCACACCTATGGACACTTTTGAGTCGCCAATCCACCTAACAATGGGTGTTTTAAGACCATGGGAGGAAACTGGAGCACCCGGAGGAAACCCACGGGAGAACACACCAAACTCCTCACAGACAGTCACCCGGAGCAGGACTCATACCCCAGGACCCTGGAGCTGTGTGACAGTGACACTACCTGCTGCACAACCATGCTGTCCCTCTACATAATCAATAAAAGATTATTTCAGAACCGTAAAATATTATTCATATCAAACCAAAGAAATTATCACAAAAAATATTCTGCATTGAGTTATTGTTAAAAAAATCACTAAAGATTGTACCCTACTCAGTATTTTGAAGAAGAAGTACTTTTTAGAGTTTGTCTTACTTTGCATCAGTACTTAGAAAAGAACATGTTTTTCTGGAAGGAATGTGAATAGGGCAAATACCATGTAATCATTTTTTGTTTTTTAGTGGCTAGTTTGAGTAAAGTAGTTGCAAGCATACATAAATATTAGATGTGTGTTTTTCCGCTATCCTGCAAGTACATGAATCAGAGAGTTGAACGTCAAAGGGACGCAATGTTTCTAACTGCAGCTTCTTAAAAGAAAAGGAAGACCAAAGGGAAGGCCAAAAGTTTAGCTGTCTGTTATGATTAGATAGCAGCCTTACTTTCTAAAACCTCTCCCTTGTACTGATTTTCAACCAATATAACAGGTGCACAGACCCTTGTGAAAAGTCTTTAGACCTGCCAAAGTATCATTTATCTTCACTGTGAACATGAGAGACGACAAGGTGACATCCATATCTGTAACCTGCAGTCCTCAGACTACAGTAAAGTCACACAGGAAAGCTGTCTCCTCTGATAGATGCTGTTGTTTTGGCCTTTGAAACGAACCATAACCGGAATCCCAGCAATGCAGCTCGGTTAAGGCTGTTCAGCATTTCTAGCAACAGGTTTTAACCTTCTTTCCTATGTTTAGTGGCCTAGAAGTCAAGGAATGTGCCTGAAATGCTAGGGATTCCAGCAAACGATCTAGTGAAACTGATACAGAATACACTGTGTTAACAAAGCATTTCATCCCTCACATTATAGCACCATTATTAATGAACACTGTCGACAGCACTGTCCCTCAGCCATGTGCTATTAACAAGGAACTAGCATAACAACTACTATGGCATCATGTTAAAAGCATTGGTATATTCAATTATTCATTAATTGTGTGTAAATGGTTATCTAATCCAGATATCCAGATGTGGGTCCACATTAGAGCCTACCTGGAGTCACTGGGAACAAGGCAGGAATGCACCCTGGATGGGGTACCAGTCCATCACAGGGCATTACACACTCAGGCATATACTCACACACTCACGCCTGTGGAGACACAGTGAGAACACACCAAACCCCTTGCACACAGTCAAGGTTTTCTGTGAGGAATATATTTTATTTCCTGTTTTTTAATTTCTATAAAATTCAGAAGATGTTTCCTCACCATTTGCTAGGTTTCCAGTCTTTTTTGCATGCTGGAAACAGTTCCTATGTGTTTGTATATATATATGTATATACACAAACACATAGGAACATATATATATATATATATATATAAAGCCTTATGGTAAAAAAATCAAAAGACAAAGGGTCTCAGTCCAATAAGCTAGGTCCTCTCTCTCTGCTCACGGCAGAGAAGCAACATCTGGAGGTTTTTAGACAAAAGAGAGACCTCCAAACATTTAAAAGAATGAACAGATATGAGACAAGTTAAATGTCAACAACATAAAAATGTGGAGCTTCTGAACGTAAACAAAACAGAGGATAACACTTCCCTAGATTCATTGACGTAGCCTTTCAAGATTGGAAAATGATTTTACTATGAAATGTGTAACATATAAAACAACAATGGCCAACATATCATAACATCCCCCACAGAATGCATCCAGTTTTGCATTCAGATAGATTTCTACAACGGAGAGCATAAAAAGATCCTAACTCTGGCTCATTTTGTGAATTGAATGAAATGAAGGAAAGCATGTTAAGAAGGTGCACATGAGCATATAGTTACCATAAACAATGCAAATCATCAGCTATAGGAGTATAATGCAGAATGATTTTGGCCTAAGGAACAATGTAACTACAATCTCTGGAGAGAATAAGTTCTGTCTACTTAGCCATATATCTATGGCAAAATCAAAACATTTTTTAATTAGGGTCTCCTGTGTTTTATGAGATTACCAAGGGTCACAATTATTTAAAACTGGGTTTGACTGGGAAGAGCAACAGCATTTAATTCTCTACTAAACTATTATTATTTTATATTTTGTATTATTTGGCTGGTGAATCATTCTCAGTGCTGCAGTGGAACTGACGTGTTGGTGGTGTGTTAGTGTGTGTTGCGCTGGTACAAGTGAATCAACACTGCATTTTAAAAATATAACATTATATAAAAAACATAAAACATAAAAAAAGCCACATCCCTACACAATGCATAAAGATTAGTTCATGCTGTAATTACATCAGATTACTGTAAGACACTTGTCAGGATGTTTGAGCAGAAACCTAAATAAAATTACAAAAAGCAAAGAGTTTATTTAGATCAGTTCTTAACTAGTTACCATCCATCCATTATCTGTAACCGCTTATCCAACTTAGGGTCGCGGGGGGTCCAGAGCCTACCTGGAATCATCGGGCGCAAGGCGGGAATACACCCTGGAGGGGACGCCAGTCCTTCACAGGGCAACACAGACACACACACACACTCACACCTACGGACACTTTCGAGTTGCCAATCCACCTGCAACGTGTGTTTTTGGTCTGTGGGAGGAAACCGGAGCACCCGGAGGAAACCCACGCGGACACGTTACCAGTTAAACTTCATACTGAAAATAAAATCATTCTATCCTATTGACATATAAAACCCTGCCCTAAGTATTTCCTATTATGTACAATCACATCCACTTAGATAGAAGGATGCTGGATTTCTACTAGATACAAGAATTGAAACGGCTTCAGCTGGGAAAGAGTTTTATCAGATAAAGCCCCTCAATTCTGGAATAATGTAGTAGTTGTATACAGGCACCTGTAACTGCTTCACTGTTTAAGGTGTAATGAAAACGTCAAATATGCCAGTGCTAGTGTAATTGTGTGAATGTTGCGGCAGCGTTTAAAGTGGAACTGAATCTTCAAAAGAACTCAACTTAGCACTTGGGAGTAACTATGTCATTTTTAAGGTGGAATTGAACAGTAAGGTAATTTTACTGGTGTGTTTGGGGATGTTCATACGAGTACACGAAGGGGAGATGAGGGGGCCTTTGTTAATTTGCGGGGCCCTACACAGTGTGTGTAGTGAGCATATAGGTCGGTCTGGTTCTGGTGGCATCTGTCATTTCGATTCACTAATACTTGGATATATAATGGGACAGGGCCTTTACTGGTCATACAGGCTACAGTGCTGATCAGGCAGATTTAAACTCAAGATCATTTCTTTGTAATTTGTTAGGTTCTGGTTCCTTCCTCCTTCCTCAGTCTAGTTTTTCCTTTCCACTGGATAATCCACATGGGGTTATGCATTTTATGTTTTAATTTTGAATGTCTATAAATCATCTTTGGGACACCATCAGATTGTAAAAAGCAACATACAAATATATTTTAATTAGTTGGCTTAAGTGTGGAGTTAAAAGAGCCTGAGTCTGATTTATCCAAGTGATACATTATCTACTGTGAATCACCTGATGAATTTCAGAGTCTTCTAAATGTCCCAAATCCCTCTTGAATAAATTTATCAGGAGGGAAGCCTCTTATTTATTTTGTGCATCAGTTACATTAACTCTCGCATTCAAACAGTAATACAATAGTCACTATATGCCCTATTTTTAAAATGGTGCTTAATACAAACTAATTTTTCTAGAGGACATTTAAAAAAAAATCTATAAATGTGGAATTATAAAGTGTACATATGCACATATGAATTAAATAATTATTTAAACCTGTACCTGTCATTATATTTAGCAATAAATTAGTTATAAGTTATACATTTATTATTTTGCATCTTGTGGAATTGTGGATGTGTGGAATTGACATTTTACCACCCAGAGCAAGTAAATTAGTTATTTAAGTGCATCCATATTTTGTGTCATTAAGTTACATCTAAGTAAGATTAGGTTATATGAATGCTAATAATAACACCTACCTGAAAAAAACATGGAGCTGTATATCCAGATGGACTCCAACTTCCAGAGTACCAAGTGTTGGTAACCCAGCCAGTAATTTTCTTAAGGATAGAAGAATAAAAACATGGTCACTACTGGTGGCAATAATATCACTGTCCCTGCACCTGTAAAAGAGCAAATTACCACATGACCCCATATAATTTTTTTCCTGTCCCAAGGCTATAGCTCAACATCTGTTCGTTTTGAATCATTCTGCAGCGAAATTGTTGATGGTTTTCAACAGGATTAAAACCAGACCATTTAATTTACAATAAAAAGATATGCCCAATTTAATAGCATTAAATCATCCTTAATCATTTTCTCTGGCATCAGGTGCAAAAGTACCAACACACACACACACACACACACACACACACACACAAATTTCATTGCCAGCTACAAAAGGACCATTAAGTATCTGAATATACTGTGAGGAAGAAAGGGCAGGCGGCTGTGGGGTGTTTGATTTAGGACAAAGCCCTCTCCACGCTCTGCTACAGACATCAGGGCTGGCACTGTCAAAACACACATATTCATACTCATCCTCACCAAACCTGCCACCACAAACACACACACACAAATACACACTTACACACATACACACAGTCAAGCATGATGTATGATAGCTTTTAACTATCATACCCCAAAGACACACACACACACACACAATCCTCACTTCCTGTGCATAGAGAGGATTAGCACCTGCACACTGAGACCCATCCATGTTACAGCTCAACTCGTCTGAATGGCCGACACCTATAAGATGGGCCTCCTGCTACAGGAGGAGATTGTCTGAAAGACCTGTGTCAGGGGGGTCATGGCTCAGATATGTTTTCTCTTGCTACACAAAAGAACATGAGGCTTGATCTCCATCTCACTGTCACAGAGCCACAAATGATAGCTTAAGGGATCTAGCGGAAGTGTCACAAAAAAAAGTAATTATCCTCACACCTCACTCATATAGATGGGACATTACAGCTCCACTTGTGCGTATGAGATTTTCATCTGAAGCGGTGCAATTATAGATGCAAGGCATGTTATTAATAGCTTTGCATCAATTACACCATATGTCCTTGTTTTACAGTAAATACCAATTTTGTGTATGCCATGAAATCTTTTTGTGAAATTTAAGATTTTTTGTCCTAGAACTGTCCAAGTCAAAACCCATATAAAAATGTTTATAAAGTAGTTTTAAGAGAATTGGTATACAGGAAAGTCCATTAAAGATTTATTTTTTTCAAATGATATTTGGTTTTCAAAAATTATGTCATAGCCACTAAAATATGAAATAATTATGTTTAAAACGACATTTCATTTTAGCCGACTCTGTTTACAGTACAAACGATGGTACATCAATTATATTCCAAATATAATCATAGTCACATATATTCCAAATGTCATAGGACACACCCTGAGGTGCAATGTGGGAAAATGGGAGCTCTCGTCAAGCATTTACTTCTAATATGTTAATGGCAGTAATACGATGATGTGATATAAGGGAGTATTAACTGATCCACTTGCCTAATTCTTTATAGTTAAACCACACAAAATCTAAACATGAAATAATGAAATATAGCCTAATAAATAAAGGCCAGGGATGTTTATGACAAATGTTGCTTTTACAAGTCAAACATAGTACAAAATATAAAACGTGTCTGTTAATATACCATATATATATATATATAGAATATATATATACAGAATGATTTGTGGCAAATGAAACCCAAGTCACACATTTCTCAGGCTCAGGTGGTGTACTTTTAGGAGCTTAAAGATTAGCTGTTAGCCTGGGTGTTAACAAGCTAATTTGCTAGCTTGCAGAGCTATAGTTCAGTGAAGCATGAAGACAGGTTAGAATCACATTACATAGTGACAAGTGATTTGAATGAGATAATGTAAAATCAACACAATGCTTTCATAAAGTATTCTACACAGTGCTTGTGTTGGCAAAAAGCTGTTGTAATTGCTAATACCTTTCTAAGCATCTACCGAGACTAAGACTAAACATTGCTACACAGACTAAGTGTTAAAAACTTTATAGATATTTCACTGAAAGGAAAAAACTAAAACTGAACTACATAATGTAAGCATACACTATATATGTGTGGGAATGTAAATGAGTGCCCTTCATGACTTTCACATGTACCTGAATAAATATCAGGCGATCAGCTGTCCTGTCTGCTCCATTTCACCTGAGCACAGCAGGTATCTGACCTGTTGGTCCGCTGATGGTTATCAGTTGTTTCACTATGATCCATAATTACCAGGAAAAATGATGCATAAATGTATTCCGTGACCACGCCCTATGTAGTGTATATATCAGGCCATGGTCACAGAATATGACAGAGTATGGACATGTTATAACAGCTATAATGCGCTTTATGCATCTTCTCTGAGAGTAAATTTTTTGTGCACACCCACATGATGGGCTATCACTGAACCACAGCCACTTCCTCTACTGTGAATAGAAGCACTGAATAAGAAAGAAAGAGGAGAAAAACATAACCACACACCCACTCACAAACACTCACATGATGAGTAGCAATAAAACTATGCCTCGCCTTGACTTTCCCAATAGCCAGAGACTCCAGAGTTTTCCAGCTAAATGTCTCAACTACCCGAACTGCAACAGATTCCAAGGTACTCCTTGATGCAAAGTCGATTTAAAATGATGTAAGCTGACAAAATTAGGGCTTCCTACACATGAAAACAAATAAAAAATGAATCTAAAAATGCATAAAAAAAATATGTATGGGATATAAACAAATGAGGGAAATGACTAATATCATATCATGAACAATTAATCAATGAAATCAATCAATCAAAATCTGTGGGATTTATGTATCAAAAACAAAACAAAACAAAACAGGTGCATAATACTTGAGAAATTGCACTTCAGGACTATATTACTAATTTTATTATTACAGAAGCCAAATGGCATATTTGTACTATTAATCATTTCTTTAATAATGACTGATATTTTACTCATTCGTCTATTTACATTAACACTTGGTGTAATTCCCCGTTAGGTACATTATTTGTGTAGTTTTGATTCACCAAGTTCAGCTGCATGCCACTGATGGGATTTGCATTTGATAGTGTTTTCCTCTGAATTCATTTTCATATGTTTGCTTAAGGGTTAAGACTAATCACAGGTCAGTCCCAAACCATGCCTCATGCCGAATGGAGGCACAGGGCAGGCCATCTCACACTTGAGAGTCTCTGAAGATACTGAGTGTCATTATGTCATTATGTGTGTCATTTCTGTCTTCAGAACAATGGTACGGATCAGAAAATGACATTTTTTCTTGCACGTCTCAGTGTACTCATTCACATTGCTTATCAGTCTGAGATCTCAGTGGCGTCTTTTTTCATTCCATTCATGGCTTTAAAAATTTTTACTAGGATTTGTTCATATGCCAGAGATGCTAAAATATATATATATAAAAAAAACTGTGCAGAAGTCAAAGACTTTAATTTATTTCATTTTCAGTCAAATATACAATTACAAGCAATTAATTTTTTCAGATATTTATAAATTATTTATTAATTCTGACAGAAGATAAGCAACATTTTTTTAAATTTTAATTTAAAGATAAAATTAAATGATATAGAGAAATTGAGATTCCTAATAACTGAGATGCAAGACCCAGTATACCACCAAACAGTAAAAACATTAACTTTTTGAAGAAAAAGCAAGCTCTATTCTTGTTTCAGATCTGAAAAATATTTAGATAGTTTTGTCTGTTTTTCTACTGTGAGAATATAACTGTACACAACAGTATGGGTGTGCAAGGAATAGATACACACACACACACACAAATCAATGTGTCCTGATGTCCTGAGAATAACAGAAAAGCTGCCCCAGAGTCCAGATATCAAAATCATTGAGTACATGAGGAAATCCTTGCATTGTGAGAAACAATTGCTTGATGTTGTGGAATTATCTCCCTGGGAATTCTTTGAAAAACAGAACATTTTTCCTAAAAGCGCAGGTGCAGTTAAAGCTAATTATTTTACTACATAAATACTAACAGCCCTAATCATGTCAAGGTAGTTGAGTCTATTTGTTCTGAAGTATTTACAGTAGCTATAGTACTCATATCATGGCAGTGTGACTCACTTGTTTAGGTTAGCCATGTTTAGACTAGGACAATATCCACACAGAGATTTTCTTATTTCAACAAAGATTTATACCAACAATTAATTAGCATGACCGACAAATATGGAAATATGTAATTGTGTTTCTGTCTACATTCCTTTATCTTAACTGCGAGATAATCTCAAGTGTTATCATGATATCTTGGAGTCATATTCTGTGATGTTTAGCACGTATTAATTCTACTAGTTTTTGCACGATAGTTCTATATTAAAACCCACTAACAACAAGAAGCAAGACGCCACAAACTCAAAGATTTCAGAGTTCAGCTCAATGGCTAATGAACTGTAGAAATCCTTCTTTACCTTGGCCATAGTTGTCTGAAAACAACACCAAAACTGCCTAAGGTATGCAAAAAATGATGTTTGACACAATTATATACATCAGTGTGGCTCACGGTTTTAGAAATTCACCATGAGGTCCAAAGATTCTTGAACCCCTTTTATATATCACACAGCGTTTTAACTTTGCACAAAAAAACTGTGCTGAAAAACATGAAATGAAATGGGCCATTACTGAGCAGCGGCACATAAGGATGTTTCACCATGCCCAAAAATATATATAAATCTTTCAGGCTTTGGGCTGTGGAGCCACATGCGCTATTTCTGAGGTGTGCTGGATAAGGATAATCATAATCAAAACACGAATTATTATATCATGTGGGAAATACTGATTTTTAATGATGTTAATGTAACTTTAACATCCAGAAACATTCTTTGCTTTAAATTAATTTATCAAAATATATTATTACTAAAGCTCTTCACATTTATGTTGATTTATTAATTATTTATGAGGTAAATAACAGGGTTTATTTATGAATTTGCAGGACCATTATTAACCCACCCCTCTTTGCAGGCCCAAAAATAAAATATTAGAAATTAATTATAGCAGAAAATGGCTAGAAAATGACTTCTACATGTTATGTCATGTGAAGTGTCTTTATAATACAAATGACTATAGACTTCTCTGGACACTTGACACAAGCTACATTCTTCTGGGATAAGGCCACACATTTTATGAGCCCCACTTTCTCTTATATATCTCCTTGTGTGTGCTAAATCACTGTAACTGGATTAGCTGTTGCTACAACAACTTTCCTCTTTGCTTAGTGAGGTGATGATTCTTACATGACCTTTTGTGGGAGCTGAACCTTACTGGGACATTACCCAGGTAAAATGAGAAGGTTTGCAGGTGTGTTATGTGTGTATGTGTGTGTCCAAGTGTGTGTCTGTGATGTCTTCCCCCAGACACTTCCCTTGCTTCCTTAAACTTCAAACTTTTTCTAAGAACCACCCCCCACAACTCCTTTGGTTCTCAGCACCTCTTCCATCCATTAAACAAGCAGCTTCCTGGTTCAGGGAGAGAGCAGAGCACATTAGCTCTGTTTTGTCTGTGTGCTAATACGAAGTGCTAACGGATCTATGCTAAGCACCGACCCGTACTCTTTCTCTCTTCTGCTTGATCCCAGAGTACGGGATTCACGTTTGAAGCTTTTTTCTCGTTGCCCTTATACTCCATTAAATATACCTGTGCTATATTTTGGTTGTTTCCTTCGCACAGTCCCAAAGGACAGAGGGACAAAAGAACAATAGATGAGTTGACAGAGAAACGGTCTTCACGCACGTGTGCATGTTGTCTGTTGTGAAAGTGCTTTCTTCTGAAAAGCTTCAGAACATGTCAGTGTCATTCTGTACTTGAGCAAGAACTGGAACGGTTTTCAAAGGAAGACCATGGGGTTAGGGTGAGGTTAGGGTTAAAGTTAGGTTAGTCATGGAAAGATTCTGATGTATGCTTTCTGTGGCAAATATGTGTAGAGCACAAAGAAACTATACTTTAGAAGTGTTTGAAGAATGTAATTCAGTGAAATTCAGTAGTACAACTTGTTTTTAATACAGTATATGTCCAGATGTGGTAAAGTTATATTCTGCAAATAGGCAAAACAAATTACTTTCTAGCTTAGCATGACCTAGAATGGCTACATAGACTTATAAGACATTTCAGGGCCTGAACATGTGGTATATACTAGCTCAAGGAGTGAGTTGTGGACATATTTTGCTTACTTTGTTGGTGGCAGACATAGCACATGACAAAACTAATAAAACACTTACAACATTTACAACATTACAAATACATTTACAACATTTAGCAGACGCTAGTTTCCAGAGTGACTCACAAAAGTGCTTACATTTTAAAAAGAGCTTAAAACATAAGTATATACATTTTTACCATTCAAATCAAGTATGACCAGCAACTTTCATTTGACCATGAAACATCCTGACTACAAAGAGCTGAAAAGTTGTCAGGTTAGCAAAGTTAACGGCAAAATGACAAACATTTTCTGTTGAAGATATATGTTTGTATTCAAATTAATTAACACTGTCAATGAAACCATTGGAAGTCTATTCTTTTTCCAGAAAAGTTGGGCCATTATATAATAAAATGCAATAAATTCATGAATCAGTGACATGTTCATAATGTTGCACATTTATTTAATGGATGAAGATGTCACTGATTCATGAATCTATTGCATTTTATTATATAATGGCCCAACTTTTCTGGACATGAAGTTTATAAACAACATCTTCACTTGATTTCTGGGACTCCTTTTATTCATGATGTCAAAAATGTCCTCCTTTTACAAGAGTGGCCTGCTAAGACACGGCAAAAACAAAAACCTACATCCCACTAAGGATCAAAAGTACTGACCTTTTAAAGAAAACAAACTGCTCTGAATGTCAGATTTCTGCCCTTCAGCTTGAGAGCATGTACACACCAAAGCATTCAGTTAATCTTCAGTTAATTCTCACAGAGGTGCTGAAAGGTAGTGTGTGTGGTAGAGTAGGTGTGTGTTTGAGAGAGGTGGTAAGACTATGTACATTGCTGTCTGCTGGATTGTTTGAATATGAGCTTATAGCTGGTGGATCGGAAGGAGTGAAGCAGCCAGCGTTGATGATGCATCCTCTTAGAGACGCCGGCACTAGCGAGGGCTTGTGAGTAAAGAGGGCCTAGTGCCGCCAAGTAATCCCCATATCAGCAGCAGCCGTGATCTCATAACGGCAAAGACCCAGCCCTCCTCTCATCACCCCTTAACCCTCTCATGGCTGTGGCCCAACAAAATCACACTCACAGTATGTCAGCAGGCTGTACCTACTGCTAATTCAGAATGCTGCCTTCGGTTAGAATTTCTTATACTTATGTCTATTTCAGACTGATCCCTTTATGAAAATAGTGGTCTGGGATTCACTTCAAAGAATGCTGGTGTAGACCAAAGCATGTATGAATTCTTTCTGCTCCTGGTACTGTGTGTTGTGCAGCATGGTTGTTCATATGGTCAGATTACTCCATTTCAAGTTCTGTAATATTGGGAAAGTAGACAGATTGTAATAGAGGAACTTGGATTGAGATGAATGCACATCTTGTGCCATTATGGTTAAAACAAATGTTCAAGTGAGAACAGCTTCTAGTTTGCAGGTTCCAGGACACGAACGTGCCAAGCCACCAACCACAGTTCATTACTGTTTGAGTGTCAAAAGCCTGTCAGTGGGACATGGCAATAATAAATGTATGAATTTATTGCCAATTACAATCCCTTCACTGCCCAAAACAGTAACTAAATAAGCCTACCATTAACCACAGTAATAAAATGAGCAGGTCTATGAAACAATATATATATTTAACACAAATGTAGTCAATCAGTCGATACAAGTTCAGTGTCCTAAAAGAAGTGGAACGTTGTCTGTACTTTTTGTAATCTCTCCATTTCCCATTACCAGGTACATAAATTCGTAGCGCCAAAGCAAATCTCTTGAAAAAACTTGGAACATCAGAAATATTGCTGTGGATTGGGTAAAAACAAAACTGTGTATATTTGATTATAACTTAAAATAAATACCCTTGGGACAGAGTTGCAATTTCACTGCATAGTGTCACTGTTCAATAAATTCGTGTTTAAAAACAGCAGTTTTTCTTCACATTGTTTTTTTAAATAAATGAACCAATAGAAAAGCTCCAAATTATTTTACATTAACTTCTGATGAAAGTAAAGAAGGTTTTTTCCATCTCCTGTAAAGTTACTATTTTGTGAGGTACATGTTTTTCATTGTACAGTGACAATAGGCATATTTGTGTGTGTGTGTGTGTGTGTGTGTGTGTGTGTGTGTGCTTGTCTAGAAAATGAGCAGTATCAGTAATTGCCACTATTGGGAAACCAAAATGTTAAATATTTATTTATTTATTTATTTATTATAAAATTTTATTATACTTACAATTTTCCTCCAAAAGTCATTGACTGGAGTCTCAGAATTTTCATGTATTTAAGGAGTCTAAATCTGAATATTGCTACACACAAACACATACTGCATTGAATGGACAGGATAATACTCGAAATTTCAATGTCGATGCAAACCAGTAAGATTTTGCAAATGGCAGTTTTTCAAGTATTTTTGCGCTTATAGGAGTCCAGTTTGTGTATCTATATGGTTTGAGGGTCACTATATATTAGTGTTAATATGTATAGTAGGTGTATTTTTATGTGACATGTAGGCCTACGGGAATGTTAGCTTTTAGCATGCTGCTGAATGACCAATTCCAAATATTGTGTGACATTTGGAAAATACACACATGGGCATGATGATGATAAAAAACGTTAGCACACTGCACATTTATAGGCAGTTATTTGTACAGGAGCCAGGAAGCATTGGAAGTGGTCAAATATATTCTCATGTTTTGACTGCTAAGGTCATACTTAAGCTATAGGGGGAAAATCAAAGAGCACCGATAAACATTTGACTGTGATTTCAGATCTGTGATTGCAGGGCATGATGCCCCCATGAGCAAGGATGAGTCAATACGCTTCTC
Source organism: Hoplias malabaricus (assembly GCF_029633855.1). Taxonomy (NCBI): domain Eukaryota; kingdom Metazoa; phylum Chordata; class Actinopteri; order Characiformes; family Erythrinidae; genus Hoplias; species Hoplias malabaricus. The sequence continues at coordinate 10,831,076 of NC_089800.1, forward strand.
TCTTTATAGTTCCACTCCATTGCAGCTCTTGCAAGGTCACTACCTGTAAGATTGATGCAAGCACTATGATCTGCTTTCTGGATGATTTGTGCCAGTGCTCCTTATGTGTTTGCCATAAAACCCTAACCCTGAGCCTGTTTAGTTGGGAAAGTCATGACTTGAAGTTTTGGATGTAGCCTAAAAATGTCTCTGAGGTACAAGAAATAAATCAACACCAGCATTGACTGTAGACCGCCACAAACACAACAATAAACATAGAACCAGTGTCCAACAAAGAGGACTGAAAGAATTCAGACAGGAGCAAAGAGGGATGAACAATTGCCCCATGTCTCTTAAAAGTCAGACACTGACCAACACTAGCCTTTATTTATTTGAACAACATTTATTTGAACAAAACAAAACAACCATTGAGTACAAACTATTCATTTTTCAAATTTAACTCTAAATTTAATTCTCCTTCTTGTTTTTTTTTTTTTTTTTTTTTTAAATAAATTGTTATGAGAGTGTGTGGAGTGTGTGAGACAGAATATGTGTGAGATGCGCTGATGTACTTGCAACTGCATAGGAAGCAGGCCCTCTACAACTTTTTCTGAGGATAAAGTTGTTAATGTGAATTTATGGAATATATTTATGGAGATAAATGTTATTAAATAAATTAGTAACACTTTCTATGAAGCCTGTATTTTTAAGCCTTTATTAGTTCAGTTATAACGTTCTGTAATGTAGGAATAATGCTTTGTAAGCATACTTATAAACTCCAATAATGCCTCATAAGTTATTCTAATGAGCTATAATTGATTATATTGTAACTTATAAAAATATACTTATACAATTGTCCCAATAAATTATCAAGCATTTTAAACAGATAATGACAAGTTCATAATTATAAAGCATCTATAACACATTAAGGATTTTAAACACGGTATAAATGTTTAAAATGCCATCATTGAGTACTTCCAGTAAAGTTATTCCCCATTTTCTTTTATAATAAATAATAATGTAAACCATCAATCATTTTACTTGAAGCACTTAATGCTATATTAAACATGTATAATCTATTTATAATTGTTAATAGATATTGTAGGCATTTAATAATTATGCAAAGGTCATTATACATTAATTTAAAATGCTTTAGAATGAATAGTGACACTAGTGTAAAACCTAACATTTAATGTGTTATAACTCATTATTAAGCATTATTAGAGCTTGTAAGTATGCTTACAAAGTATTATTACCAAGTTACAAATAGTTATAGCCACATTTAAAAAACTTCATAAATACAAGCTCCTTAGAAAGAGTTACGAATATATTATACTAAATTTATAAGGAACAAAAACAATATTGGTCTTCTAACAACTAGCACTATTAAGCTCTTGTTTTTCCATGTTATATCGTGAGTGATTGACTGATTTTAATCAGGGCGGAGAGTCCATTAATTACAACAATTATTGTTCCAAACAGTAAAGTAAAAAAAAGAGACTAATATGGAAACTAATGTCTTAAGATTACATTTTTAAGGCATATTATTGCCATAGACATTAACGTTAACAGACGTTGGCCTTATGGACAGAAACATACAGAATGGTTTAACTCACTCAGTAGACAAATAAACCCTGTCAATTCTTTCCAGAAAACTATCTTCATGTAACAACTGTTCTGTGTAAGATACTATTCAGCTTGTTTCTGCTTTTCTTAAAATCATCATTCTATCACATCAGAGAGTTCTATCAGACAGATGTGTGCAGATGTTTAAATGACTTAACAGCCTGTTTTTCAGATCTGTGGGCAAACTCCCAGATGGAGAGTAGGGATAATGTTCAGGGGATGGCTTTCATCAGACATGTGACACACAAGCCAGTTCCTCCAGGTATGTAAACTGGTGAGGAAACTCAGGTAGGCTGACAGAGAGGACTTTTCTGCAGTCTTCAGTCTTCAGTCTCTCCCTCGCTCTCTCTCTCTCACACACACACACACACACACACACACACACAACTGACATGCTTAGGTGCCGCCTGATTAATCATCGTTGCTTACTACCAGTGTCTCACGTTTTGTCATCATCGTACAGAAAAAGGCACACAAACCTGGACATGTTCCAGACGAACTGCCAGCCAACCTGAAAATTGTGCCAAAACAGCCCACTGGCCTCTGTGTAACCCAAGTCAGGAAGAGCGTATGCAAAATACTGTCTGGACGTTTTGTTCCCAAGTATAGAAAAAAAGTTTAGCACATTGGTTCACAGTAAATGTGGTAAATTAAAAAAAACAAGATGGACGCTGGTTCTCGCTAGTTTATGTCTTGAGACTTTGTATACAGTTGCATTCTTTACAATCTCCAGACATCACTGATGCACAAAACATGCTCACTTGTTTAGATGATGAGTACGAGCTGATACTTTATCAAAGCTACCTGCATGAACAGGAGTTTTCTTGGTCTTCGCATTGGCACTAGGCCCAGAGGCCTCAAGAGGCGCCTACGTGCAGATCATACCTGGGCTGTGTGAACCGACAGTGGCTCAGCTCAGAGATAAAAGGCATTTTAAACAAGTCTAACCTGAACAGTTTGGCATCAGCGAATGCTGCGTTCAAAATAAACATTCACGACCATATCACTTCACGCACATTCTCTTCAGGGTGAGTAACGAGCTCAGTAGCGAATGGCGACTGCAAGTTATGATAAACTGGTTCACGCTTCGCGGAGAATTTTGAGGTGATGTGGAGGTTGTGGTCGTCACCCGGGAAATGACTGCACACTCTTTCTGGGTGTTTTCTCTTTGCTGAGACATTGACACAAACCAAGTCTTTCTTTGTATTATACTCAGATATGGAAATAAATAAATCTCAGAGTGTACTTACAGATCTAATTTTAACATTAACGCTTTAGCTTTTTTTGCATACATTTTGGACTACATCAGTGTGACATTTATTTTAAAGTGTTTCTATTATGCATATTGCATATATGCTCACGTTGTTGGACCCTGTCCAGTAAATGATTTTACAGGCCTTAATTTTTCATGAATGATCTCATCAATGAGATCTATTTCCATCAGAAACATGCAAGCGAATGCTTTGTTTTTATATGTTATTTAATTTTTGCCAGAAACTGGGAAGTACCCGTTTTGGATTTTTGACTTTTTTGTAGTTAGTCGGTATAATACAAATAAGCTATAATTATAGGGAACAATTGTGATTTTGGGGAAATTCAATTCTCTCTGGTTTGTTTAAGTTCAGGACCTTAACATCTTTTAAGGTGGAATGGTGTGCTTGAGAGGATGTATGTGGCTGAAGTTTGTAAGCTTTTATTCACTGTTTGAATTAACACAGAAGGTCATTTGTAACTTGAGATGTTTAGTTTTGTCGCATTTTCAGTAACGCAGTTAGCCTTCTCCAGAATCTGACATTTCCACCTTAAGTGATGCGAAAGAGCACAGATATGTAAATATTACTCACCTAGGGAGCAGGAATTGAGTAACATCCTCATATCAGGTTCTGATTTATAATGTTTGGAATTCTCTCTGTTGTCTAAAAAAACATCAAATGCCTCTGCTGTGAGCAGAGAGAGAAAGAGAGTGAGAGAGAATGCCTAGCATACGTGACGACCATTTGTTTTTTTTTTACTCCTTTAAAGACACTGGGGCTTTGTAAACACATTAAAGTGGTTTAAAAACAGAATGGCCAATTTTCATTGTGGGATTTTAGAACCCCACAAAACGCGACACTGAAATGGATAAAGTGGAAAAGATGATGATATTATTCACAACAGTGACCATTTTCCATGCTTGCAGTCTTCTTTAAGAAAACATGTCTTTAGCTAAAACTCTATAAGTGTTAGGTATTTTTATTTCATTACAAAACAGTTAAAGAGGTCAAAGTTGCTGAGTAATATAAGCCTGGTTGAGGTAACATTATAATGGCCTTGCAATTCTAAAACACTGCCCCTTGTGGTCTGAAACACATTTTTTTTGTCTCTAGAGTATAGCAGCAAAAATAAATTCAGCGAATATGCATAACATATAATGTATCTGTCTGACAAATGCATTCTGTGAAAGGATCCCAAACTAAACTAATCTTAGCTGGAACATTGTCTTACATGTAGTTTGTTTAGACTGCATGACTGGTTGTATACGTTCATTTTGTGATAACACAGGGTCATTTGTGTGGAAACTGGAACATAAAATATTCAAAGTCCATTCGGATAACGTCAGTAGGCCCTGTGTCTAAGCATGACTTCTCAAAAACAGGCTAATTCTGAGCATGCCCGATACTCCTGTCAGATAAGCCCAAAGAGGACACCTTTCCGTGAGAATCCTTATCAGAGTAGGAAGCAAGAGCCAAAAATGTACTGTCTTCTTAAAGAAGCATGAATCTGCTGGCTAAAGCACAGTCTCTCTGATAGCCATCTTATTGTCAGGATATTGTGCATCACTCCTGATAAGAGATCACCCAGCTGCCTCTCCTGCATCCCAGATTCCACTACTCACTCTCTCTCTCTCTCTCTTTCTCTCTCTCTCTCTCTCTCTCTCTCTCTCTCTCTCTCTCTCTCTCTCTCTCTCTCTCCCCCTCCTCCTTCTGTTTTTGATCATCACCAAGTGGCATTACAAGCAAAACAGCCATTAGCTGGAAGCCACATCTGAGACACAAAAAGGTGGGATGGGGGGGCTTTTTTCCCCATTTTGGGGTGGTGTACTGGGATGTCTTGAAAAGTGCTCATATTACACTGATATGGTGATTTATATATATGCAATGAGCAAAGTCATTTACCTGGAGAGAGCAAGAGAGATTCACTGATTATGTTCTGACACCTTTTATCGAGAGAGAGAGAGAGAGAGAGAGAGAGAGAGAGAGAGAGAGAGAGAGAGAGGCAAATAACAGGAGGTTTGTTGTGTAATGGATCCATCCCAGTGGCTCTGGACCATAGAGCTGCTTTGAGTTGAGACGAGACTCATCTGGTCATACTGTTCAATCCTTACCTATGAGGGCCATTAGGATCCCGACAGATAAGAAAAGCCTTGCACAAAGCGGTAGGCAGGGAATCTTAAACATTACCCAGATTATTCTTTATCAACCTATATTTGAACCAGAGTTAAAATCAGAATTTATTGATATGATTTCTGTGCCTTGAAAGCGTTCTGTCAATCTGTCAATTGACAGTTCTGTCATTGTCAATTGCTCCTCCTCATACCTTGGGTCGGGCATGGCAAACTTAAATCATACACAGTCGCTCCAGTGTATCATTTCACACATTTCTATGGGGATAATACAAGCTGTGTTTGCAAAGTTGAATTTTTATGTTCACAGATGGTGCAGATTAAAGCTGAATGTACTAATTATGAGTTATGGACATATAGTGTATATTCAGCCTAGAGGAAAACTTGCAAACTTGATACTATGTCTGGCAAAGTTTTTTTTTACTTTGTAACAAATAAATTAAAGACACAAAACAATTAAATTATTTGCCTCAAAGCTAACGTCATGATTTTAATCGAAAAACACTTTTTATAAAATTCCGAAGATGTTTCCTCATCATTCGCTACCTCGCCCATCTGTTTGCCTGCTTGAAACTTGTCTAAAGTGTTCACAAAACCCCAGTGCCTGTAAATGGGTAAAAAAAAATTAAAATGTCTCTTCCTCTCTCTGCTTAGGGCAGAAAAACAGCATTTTGAAGGTATTTAGACATCAACAAGGCCAATAAACATCGAAAAGCATGAACCGAAATGAGGATATTGCTCTATTCTCGCTCCATAGGTGGGTAAAAGTGATTTATTCTTGCTGTAGATGGGACTGACACTACATCCAGGAGAACACACACCTTAGAGAGAACTTACCTTTCCACCTCGCTCCCAATAAACTGTGTTAAACATTTTGTACAAGCATACACAAGTAAGAAGGTTATAAAAAGAAAACTTACGGGCAGATGCAGGGTATATGTCAAAGCTTCAGAACAAAAAGATTCAAAGCAATATTCCTTGAAGAGAAAATGTAGAAAACAGAAATAACAGATCGGGACAGGGGTCAGTGTTCCTTACAGAACTATGAGAAATCATCTGAATTAATAGGATTTAAAAACAGAAATGACAAATGAAACCTAGCATTAAAACAGCAGAAAAAAAGCTTACAGTGCAACAGCTAAACAGAAGCAATAATGGAGTGTGGATCATTGGACGAAATCACAGATCTGTCAAAGAGATGATACTGGAACTTTAGTCTGGCACTGAACTAATGAACCTTATGAAGATGACTGCCTGAAGGATATGGGGTTTTATATCAGAAATCATTCCTGGTTTAGGCTTAGTCATTTTTCAGGATAATAATTTAACTTGCCACAAAGCACTAATTATGATTCTTTACCTCCTTTACACTGTAAGTTCCGAAGTGCTCACTTGGCCCAGGTTTGCCTACCTGGGCCCTTACACACGTCAGTTACTGTTATGCTGCTCTGCTTGGGAGGGAGATAGCTGCTGATTGCCAAAGATGAGGGCCCTGATCTTGGCCTCCTCCCTTTGATGAGTCCACTGTGATGTTTTAGTCTTCTCTGTGAGATAAGCACATGATAATTCTTGTTTTCTGCACTGATGAAAGTGGACTGTAGTATCGGCTCTGAGAGAGACATCAGACAAAGACCAGTTCTGCCACGTACAGCATGAACTTATAGGTAAGGAAAGGGTTGGAGAATTAAAGGTGAAGCCTAATTTCACTATGCTGGTAAGTTACTGATTATTTATTTATTTGTTTATTTATTTTTGTTCAGCTCAAAAAAATATATATCCGATTTCCAAACAAGTCTGAAAAATGAAATGAAACAAAAATCTGTGATGCGTTAATTCTCTTGAACCATAATTTAGCAGACAAAAAATAAAAATAAATAAATAAATAAATAAATAAATATGTTGACCAATTTGGTTGTATTTGTTAAATAGATTAATGCCTGCAACACACAAAAATGTTGGGTCAGAGGCATATTTACTAATGTGTCACATCATATATTCTTTATATTTAATTAATTTCTGAAGATTTGCAAGTTCAATTTCTGCCCACTGTTGCTTAATACCACACAATGGTCTTGCTGAAATAACCATGTACTTCCCAGGAAAAGATGTCACTTGATAGCAGTATATGTCTCTCTAAATCTCAATAACACCTACACATCAATGGTACCTACACACAAAGGCCCATGTTATGAAGACTGATACACCCTCATACCATGATGTTGGCTTTTGCACCTTTAACTGATAACAGTGTGGATGGGCCCTTTAATCTTCAGAACAGAGAACTTGGTGTCCTGAAAACAAGCTGGAATGTGGACTCATCTGACCATAGCATCATTTTCTCAAGTGTGTTGGACCCTCTGTGAGATGACCGTGGGTGAAGAGAATTTTGAGGCGTTTCTGCATAGAATTGATGTATGGCTGTATGTTCTGGAGTAATAGATTTTTAGGTTGCATTTCTCAGTAGAACAGCGGACTGTGTTTAGTGACCAACTACTCCCTATATATTTTTTGCATGCAATAATGTATGAGAGCTCAAGTTCACACACATTCAACAGTGCGATTTCTCCAGATTTGCAGAATCTTTTCACAATATTATGTGAAATATTATGTTGTTCTTTTTGTATTGTTGGATAGCCTGAATTATTTTAATATTTCCAAAAACAAGGCTTGCATTAAACTAATTTAAAACATTTATATCTTACATTCTGTTTTTAACATGACACTGAATGTGTTCAAACATAAAACATATGACATAATATCTGTTAAAATTGGTAACACAAATGTGTGTGATGTGTTAACTCATCACTTTTAGTGAATAGTATTTAATATAGGCATTGTTATTGTCATTTAAGGACTTTCACTATAGGACTATTGTAAGATTAATCAACCTATCTTTTGACCTTTTAAGGGCTCTGAAAATTACCTTTCTATAAATTATCATCTACCGTTGTAAGAAAATGAAACATTCCATAATCATGATTGATGTTCTATTTCTAGATTATTTAATATTATTGTTATTTCCCTACATTAAAGATATTTTCATATGCTACAATACTGTTTTTCTTTGCTGAAAAAGAGAACATAACAACATACTATTATTTAAGCTTAATTTTATTATCGAACTAGATATGGTTTGTTGCTTTTCATATATTTTTTTGTTTAATATTCTTAATAAAAACAGAGTTAAATGTAATGACATCCTCTAGATAAATAAGGGATTATTTATGGGATTTTCCGAAATTAACTCTTCGTTTACTTTACAAACAGAGGTGCAGTGTTTTGAGTGATGAGGGAACTTCTCTGCAGTGACCTCCAGCAAGTTTGACCGCTTTAGGCTGCAGTGACCCTGAGGTGGGACGGCGCTGAGTGTTTGGAGTGGAGGAGTAATGAGGGGGAAAGACACACAACAAGCACAAGCTGCCCAACACAAACACACACTGGGGGAAAGTATTTAAAGCAAACTATGCATCGCTCCGAGCTCATGCAACGGCCCCTAATTCTGCCCTTTGTAATCTGACACGTACTATAAACACACACAAACACACACTTACAGAAATACACACACGTAGGATGGACAGTGGAGAATCCAGCATGAATATGCGCACCTGGCCGTCAGGTGTGTTTCAGTTTTCAGTGAAAGGTGGGTCATTGTGGTTTGATTAATGATGAGTTGATGGTTTAAAGTTGACTGAAATGTATAGGGGAATGAGGTGTCATTTTCCTTTTTTTTAACCCCCTAGAAATAATGTAAATAGCCTCATACTAATACTCAGCAATATAATGTGTGGTAGCACACATGCCAATCCAGAGCATCTTTGCTCTTATAAAATACATAAATACAGGAAACATTCTAATTCTGTGATCATTTTTGTGCCACCTTCTTATGCCAAAGGCCTAAGAGAAAACAGGTTACCACATGCTCCATGTGGAATAAACAAAAATGAAATATTATATAAATTTAGCACACAGCTTAATAAACAAAAAAATAAATCACATATTATAAAAGGTGCAGTCATTTTTGCAGAGGCCACATATTGATTAATTTTCCCTCAATATGTTATATTCAGCAGGTAAACAGTAACTGTACATTGAAATATGCAGAACTGTATTCTCTGCAGAGGATTTGTTCATGTAAACTTTAAAAATCAAAAGGTCAAAATCAAATTTGCCAAAAGTTTTGTATAAGGCTGTACAGTATACCAGTTTTTATGAAGGACAGGGTCTCCATCGTGGAGACTGTTAGCTTTAATGTAAATAACTATTGACCAATTCCAATTGTTGGCATATTGGTATATATACCAGCTTTACTAAAGAACCTATGTTTTAAGAGTGTAGGTTAACCATCTATGCAGTTTGATCTACGTGTCTCTGTTAATTGCATGATGGTTCACTAATGCTGTGCCGGTTTTGTCGGTGTCTGAATCTGTAATTTTGAGCAATAAAACACACCAATAGAATTATGTTTAACATTGTCAAATAACAATGAACACATCTGCAGTTCTCTTATGGACCACAGGGTGAGTCCACCTTATGAGCCAGATGTCTGCGGTGTTGTGGAACAAATCTAGGCCAAGTCTATGTAACACAGCATGTGTCTTAGCCCAAGTTAAGCCAAGCTCATCAGCGTTGGCCTACGGCTGGCCCACACATCTTTTGCGGTTGCCATAACAGATTTGGCTAAAATATGCCTGCTAACCGGGTACATACTGTGTTTATTGTTACTCTGTTTAAACAGAGTAAAGAAACTCAAAACTATACTCTCTCACACTCTCAGAAAGATTAAAAACCTGAGAACCTTCTTCACTAAAGAAATCCTTGTGCATCATAGGAGATACGGCAGCACACATGCTGGGTCTTTTCACTTCACGTTGTGGTGACTTCCTACCCTCCTCCAGAAGTTATACAGCACAGTTTCTGCAGTGCTGAGCCTGGAGTAGCAACAACAGTAGCTCTGTTCTCCTTATTTCAGGTCAGTGAACGATCTGTACATTTAAGTTTAAAAATGCAGCCTAGTGTTCCTTTAAGCCTTACATAATAAGGATTATACGATCGTTATCAAAACTGATTTCCAGTCATTAGCTTATCTCTGCAATTGTTGCAAGTGGTCCAAATCTGCTGTTTGATAAACAGTGACTGAAGGAGTCACGAGGTCAAATCTATTTGATATAACATTGCAGGCCTAAAACAATTTTGCATTATTGCTTCTAAACATTCCTTTAAAATAATTTAAATTTACTATAATTCTAATATTTTTAGTCAAAATAAAACTGATAAAACTGCTAAAAGGATATAGCATTCGTATATATAATTTGTTGGAGATATAATTTGCATATCATTTGTGTTCACATGTTGTTGGTCAAATAGTGTACATTCATACAACTGTAATATTGGTGTAAACTCACCAAGCCACATTCATTTTACTACATTTGGCAAAATAAAGTGCGATTGTGCTCTTTTCCCTTTGCATAAAATGCAAATAAATAATAATACAGTGACTTGTGACTGTGTGTGTTAGCCTTCAAGTCTCCAGGTGTGCTGGTGGAGGAATTTAAAGGAACACTAAGTAATATCTTTACCTTACAATTACAGCTTCAGAATCATTGTGAGGCTTCACTGACCTGTAATAGGGAGACTAGAGCCTCTGTTGTTGCTACTTTGGGCTTTGCACTGTAGAAACTGCACTATGTAACTATGAAACAACCCCCTCCCCATTTCAGAACAGTGCTGTAAAACTATTTACACTCTTCAACTATAGAGGGAAACCAGGATCAAAAATACCAGATCTTACCTAGTGCTGCTTTAACAAATCATCGGATGGGAAACACACCTGTGTTTTTCTAAGCAGCTCAAATTTTATAAAAAAACATGAAGTTATTGCAAATTTTTTGTTAATTTGTGAAAATAAATCTATATACATTCTAAAGCTCGTTTTAATTTTAAACAGTCTTCTTGGCTGGTGAACTGTACCTTTAATTAGAAATTTTAAAGGTACATGTTATTGTTTGTATCTTTAGTGACAATAATGTACCTGTACAGTACCTTTTTCACTGAGAGTACATAAGGCCCACTGCCCTTCACTGGGGTCACACTGTAACACTCCCTCTCTTTGTCTGGCCAGTTTCACAGAAGGATAAGTGATCGTGGTCCTGGGAAAAGCCAGCAGTGAGAGGCTGCTCGCTGTAATGCAGGATGCCTGATAAGCATCAGGTAAGGCCATTGGGCTCTACTGGTGTGTGCCATCAACCACAAGTCAAGGCCTTTGAGAGCAGGAGGGTGTGAAGTAGTTGTCACTGAACTCTAAGAGGGATCCTCTTGTTGGTGATAATACACAACTCAGGTGTCAACTCTGCTTTGAGAAAAAGAACCACTCAGCCTAGCCTCAAATTGGCATCACCAGCAAAACACCCGCTCTTCACTCCTGCATTTACTTTCCTTCATTGTCTCTTGTTATCCCCTCCAAGGACAGAATAGGGGTGTTTTGTACCCCAGGTTTAAGTCAACAGTGTGCTGTTTAAATATAAAATGATATGGGCGATGGTTTTCAAACAAGGCAGTCACTAGTGATTTATTTAATCCATGGGGGCACTTATGGATAAGGGACAGATCCTGGATGATACCAAAAATGATACATGTGAATACATAATTATTAACTGGTTTGATTATTAATTGGTGAATAATAATAATTATGGTAGCAAGACAGCAATTACATGTTAAAAGATCAATTTCAAATTAAAATAATAATAAAAAGAAATTGATAAAATAAATAATATAATCACCACTGGGGATGGCATCGCTCTGTACAGGACAAGTGCTCTGTCAATGTATTCCTGTCATGTGTTTAGTGAATCTGGGTAGGCTCTGGACACAAAACCAACCAAGCTTCAGAAAGTGAAAGAATACATGAATGAAAACATGCTGCTAATTATACTAATTACATTTTCTAAAATATTTAAATGTATGTAGTCAATGGAAGCAAACGAACTTAATCACACTGGACCATATAAGTCAAGAGAATCTTGTCTATTGTGTCTGCAGGAAAACAGCAAACTCAGCCTCACTGTTTTATTTAGGCAACAAACGCAGGCCACTCCATGCTTGAAAATGTTGACGTATTTTGAGCTAAACCCAAATGCCGTTTTTGCTTTGCTTGAGGTGTTTCTGCACCAGTGCCTGAAAGTCATTCAGGTCAACCACCATCTTGGTCTCAGCTGGTGTGTGGAGTGCTGTCAGGAGCCTTCAGCCACTTTAAGCCTCCATCAAAGTGGTCAGATCCAGACTCAACATGTCTGCAGGTGCAAGATTCATGATGGATTGAGACTACCTAGAGACCTACACATTAGAGGCTGATGCAGCTTCTGTGTTTTTTAAAAAGCTTCTTAAAATTTATTTCAGTTCATAATGAGTCACAATATTCAATGCATTTCAACTTTTGCTGTAATGGATACAGAGACAGCAAGGGAAATTCAAAATATAGGAAAACCTAATCATTGCTTATTATTCCTTCTATTTACTTAAAGTAACACTAGGTAATAATGATAATATAATATAATATAATAGTGCTGAGCTCAGAGTAGTTGCAACAGAGGCTGTATTCACCTTATTACAGATCAGTGGAGCATCACAATGATTTTTAGGCTGTAGTTTGAAGTTAAAAATAAATATCTTTCATTTAAAGCATTTAACAGACACTCTTTTCCAGAGTGACTTATGCTTCTAATCGTGTTATAGAAGCAGGAGAAAGAGATGTTAGTGTTCTTATCTTCGTAAGTACTCTTTGTGGCGTGAAGAGGTGCGTTAACCAAAGCAAGCAGAACCCATGCCCTTTGCATATAAGACAGAGGTGTTAATTACTACATACATATTTAAGCACAATTTGTACATATTTTCACTTGATTTCAAACTGTTTCACACTCTATTGCAACTGCGTACTGTGTACTTGTGTAGTTGCTAGGCGGCCTAGGGCCAGAAAAATATTAAATGACACCACATGGCATAATGAAAACACATTGTACTCCTCTACAAACTGTCTGAGAGTTATTGTGTTACAATGGGGGTTAAAACACTAATATTTAAGGGGCAAGAGATGTCAAATAAGAGTAAATGTAAAAATAATATACTGTTATTTCATATGATGTATGACATATATTTTGTGAGAGACTGCTGATCTGCTCTAACACACCGATACAAACATGCTGGAAGTTTATACTGAAACGGTTTGTCCATGTTTGTCTATCATTTTAGAGCTTCTTGCTGTAATGCTCAGAATGCAGCTTTGCCTTAGGAATTGCACTGAAAACATTATATATTCGCTCTCAGTGTTTGTGTTCACAAATACGTGTGAAGTTTGTTTCTGGCCCAGGGCTAAACTGTATAGGTCGTTTAGTTTTAACATACAACAATTGCTGATGAGCTCCACTGTGGCCACTTCTGGATTCACAGTCATCCCCAGTGTCAAAAAAAAGTAATTCTGGGTGAATCATCACCCAAGTCATCAATTAAAGACATGGAGTCTGACACTTTTACAGCTAGGACAAAATAAATGCAACTGCAGTATATGGGTTTAGCAATTTCTAAAAACAAATTTCATATATAAATATAAGAGGTGTAACAAAGTTATTACAATTTGAATAACAATAATTTAAGTGTATGAAAACTGGAAACTGTCAATGACAAAAGCTGGGGATGTGGAAGTGTCTCAAGGAGTACGGCTTGGTGGCGCTGTGATATACACTCCTTAAAATATACCGTATGCAAGTTTGGACATTCATAAATATAGGTACACACATTTAATTTAATATTTAACAAATGCTCTGTATAAATGTTATAAACCTGTAATGGATTTTATATGTTAAGATTTTTCCCAGTATCACAGCAAAAGACATTAGAATTATTTTTTTAAAATAAAAACTTTATTAATTTGACCAGAATGGTTTAAAATTGAAACACCCCCCCCCCCACACACACACACACACAATACCATAGCACCTTAAACCTATATTTCATTAAAGTAATTGATTCTTAAAATGTATATCTGAATATATATTTATAAATTTGTGTGTGTGTGTGTGCGTGTGTGTGTGTGTGTGTGTGTGCATGCATTTTAGACAGCCCTTGTCAAATTAACATAAGTGTTATTATGTTATTTTATTATAATTTTGTTTGCTTTGAAATTGGGAAAAAACACAAGATTTTTAAACATTTAAAATCCATTACAGCTTCATAATGTTTGCACAGGACATAAAACCTTGTATCTTGTGGATGTCATCTTCAGGGCACTTTGCGTGTGTGGCCCCCTATGGTGAAATACAAAATGGAGGTATGGCCCCTATGAAACCCAATCTGGACAGCTGCAGGATGCCCCCGCCCTCACTCTGATGCTTAATGAATTCCAATGCAAACCAAATCATGGTTAACTTCTCCACGATTGATGGATTGCCTTTACACTGTCAAAACAGCTTAAATGTGCACGTTTTTAAGCCTTTGCTTCTCTCTATCTGAGTATCATCATCGGATAAGAGGATCCTCAGAGGCGCCAGAAAGCTGCATAGACTAATCTAATATCATGATTATTTTACATCATTTGTCAGGAGTCAGATCATATTCCCTTTATAAGAGGGGAATTGGTACCGTTGTGAGACTGGCTGTGAAGGTAACATTTTAAATTAACCAAATTTTACCATAAATAAAGTGACAGTAACACAGATCAATATCTTACATGTCTTATGTGATCATTTATTTTCACGTTATTATTATTTTAATAAGAATATTACTGAAAATACTGTTCTTTCTGTGATATCGGAGTGCAGAAAGGTTTAAATGGTTTAAGGCAGATTTATCACAACCACCCCATTTTTAACATTAATATGTGTACATCATATTCATTACCTTCAATTAATGATACAAATCTACAGTCTGTTTACATAAAACATATGCCTGAGAAAAATGTGAAGATTATATATTTGTATTAAGAAGTATGCCAGCGAAGGAACACAGAAACACAGTAATACAAACACACACACACACACAAACACAAACACACACAATCACACACACACAAACACAAACACTTGCAATATTTTGTGGAGACTTTCCCCCTACTCTGAGTCCAACCCTAACTCTTACACTAAATCTAATCTTAAAACAGGTCTTCGCTTTAAAATGTAATGATGTACATTGCGGGGATCAGCTTGTGATTTCCACAAAGAAGAACAAGGTGAGTGTGTAAACAGGTTTTAGTCCCCACAGTGTGATACACTCCTAACACGCACCCACAAACACAAACACTCTGAAAAATGTAAATATAAACAGATAGAAATGATGAGCAATGACATAACTGGGTTTCAAAAGAACATCTCTGAGGCAGAATCTGTCAGAAGTAAAGATTTGTACTGGTTTAGCATTCTGTGAAGGTCTATACAGGCAAATAGGGCAACAATGCAAAAATAACATTTCTCAATTTTAAATAGTAAATAACTCGAAGATTTCATCATCTATTTAAAAGATATATATATATTATAAAATTATTTTAACATCATTATTATTAAACTAAAATAAGCAACATCGCCAATTTGGTAATACCAAAATTGCCTTAGGTCTGTGAGGAACTATATGGACAACTGCTTGTATTGTTCTCTTATCCTTCTGCGAACACTAAGGTTGGGATTTAATGACACCATGTGGGTGCGTGAGAGTGTATGTGCATGATAACAATGGTGCTTGACTTCTTCCTTTTCTGCAGCTCAGCCTATGTGCACCTGTGCACCCTCTTTACGCTCTGTGCTTTTTACCCGTGACACTTTTACAAGTCACAATACAGAGATGAGAGAAAAAGACAGAAAGAGACAGGTGAATAGAGAAGTGCTGGTAGAGGACTTGAAAACCAGAATCCATTTGTGTTTGTTGACCGGTTATAGTGGTCTAAAGTGCTCTGAGTTCTGTCTGAGGCTACCACTACCAAGCCTTGAGAGGCACTTTGAAGATGTCGATGACTCTCCTGAACCACTAGAATATTTCTGAATAGACTTGAATTTGGTATAGCATATGCATTTCTTGTTTTCTTGGGAGTAAATAGTCCTGTGTCAGAACATGAAAGTCAAGAAATAAAGACAATTGTTTCATATTAGTTTTCTCAGCGATGAGGAATATGCCTGTGATCTAATATGAAATTATTAAAAAGGGCAGAAATGTTTTAATAGAAAAAACATTAATTTTACTGGTGTTTGGTAATAATAGTAAATGCAGGCCTTTTAAAATGATCACATTTTTGTGCTAGTGTTGCTTATTTTTTTTTAAATACATATTTGTATATACATATTTTAATTAATTTCTATCTTGGTCCTTTGTGAAATTAAATTGTTCTTTGTTGTTTATCTTTGTGGTCCTATATCTGTGTATTATAGAGTAATAAAACTGGATTAAATAAAGCAATTTAAGAGCATTACCTCTGTACACAGTATTTCCTAGTGCTGATTTATGTGTAAATTAATTAACTTGAGCCAAAATCTAGACAGAGTGTAAAACAGAAATATATATTGTTTATATTGCTTTCTGTGGTCAGCTGTAACAGTTTCTCGTGAAATTCCACAGGGAAATGCTAAATGATAGTGAGCAGTCAAGAGTTTCCTAGGTTTAATAGCTTTTGTGCAGTGAGAGTGCCACCTCTTGGTGATATTAGGAACAGACATTATTTTTCTGGTAAAGAATTGAATTGGTCCTTGTGTTCTGATGAGGAGAGCCACGCAAGGCTACTTTAAATGAGGTAAAATTAGGTAGGATACTAATCTGATGTGTCTTTAGGAGCAGTGAAAAACCTTAAATAATAATAATAGTTTTTAATTATATTTTTATAAAATTATTTTAAATTATAAATATATATATATATTTTTTAATTGCAAGAACGTTATTTCGTGGGGTCTCTGAAAAAAAGTTCGGGACCACGCATGTACGTTGTTTCACTAAACGTAATTTCTACAAAATACATCCTTTTCACCACGATATGCACCGGACTTAATAGGGAACGTCGCCAAACGTTTTCTAGCTAAGTAGTAGTTAGCTAGCTGTGTTAATGAAGTCATGTAAAGTTTGAGTTGCTGTTATTTACCTGCTCTTAATAATGCTGTTATTTATGCGTGCCTCTGTTTACATTATTCAGCGTAGCGACGGTGACCAGTGGTCCGACTACAATTCCCACAAACCCGTGCTTGTGCTCCAGCGCGATGATTGGTGGGTTACACTGAGTTGGAGTCTCCGTTACCAAGGAGAGGGGACACACGCCTTATCGGCCAGAGCTCAACTTTATCTCCAACACAACTTATCTCCAGCTCCAGACAACGGACCAGGACCAGGGCGGTGTACACAGCGGTGAGTTTAAAAAAGTGGGAAAGAGGGTGAAGCACGGGGCAGTTAACGTTGAACAGTATTTTGAACCTAGATCTTACAGCTACAGCTGTCACACAGACGCTTAATGCGATTAGCTGGTTATTGTTAGCTTAGCTCACCACCACGGCTTAATATATGATATGTGACTCATATGTATAAGATACATTAAGTGTAGCATATTTACTATTTACAAATATTTAGAATAGTCATTTGTAAATTATCTAGTCATTAAAGTGCTGATTATTTTCACGATGCTGTTGTTACAGTTTCATATATTTATCTAAGGTAAAAAACAGTAAACTAGTTTAAAAATTCGATCACAGCAACCTATAAAAATAGATTTTTATTTTAGATCAATAATTTACAACATCATTTAAACCTGGGCGACAACGTGGCGCTACTGTCACGCAGCCGCAGAGTTTTGGAGTCGTGCCCAATGACTCTGTTTAGGCTCGAGACCCACGACAATAAGAAGCAGTTACAGAAAATGTAAGAAATAAAAAAAAGTAATTAAAGAATGAATGATTTATTAAATCCTATAGCCAGAATTATTTATGGAGGCCCTAGGCCACTATAACTATACTTTACATTTGAAAATGTTCAGATTTTATGTATTTTTACATGAGTGCATTAATTAATTTAACTTCTTATGCTCATAACTAATTTTAACAAATGAGCCATTATATGTTATGAAAACGTCACACCTTCAGCTAGAATTGGAACCTGAACTGAAGATCATAGGAAGAAAAAGCTTTGTGTTAAAGCCTTTAACCTAAATTTTACATTTTAATTAATATATGAAAATGAGTGAAAATTTGATAAAATATTCAAGTTACAGTGTTTTGATGTGGAAACGTGTTGTGGTTGGAGGAGTTCGCATTTGAGCCTGTTTTCTAAAAAAACAAAACAAAACAAACATCCATTTGAAAGGGACTATCTAGAATGTTATTAGAAAAAGGTGTTAAAGCTCATTTGTCATGATATGAGTGTGCATCATTGCCTACCAAGGACATGTCTTTTTCTGGGAAGCCCATGGTTATTTCAGCATGACAGTGCCAGGCCTTATTCTGCACATGCTACAACAGCATGGCTTTATAGACACAGTGCATGTGCTTTACTAGCCTGTCTGTGCTCCAGATCTGTCTCCTATTTTAAATGTATGGTAAAGAGGAGAATCAGGCTGATAGCAAATTGTTAAGCACCTTATGTCTCGTATCAGGAAAGAATGAACAAAAACTCCACTTACAAAACAAATGATTAGTAGCCTCACTTCCCAAACAATATAAAATGTGTAAATATGCCTCATATATATGCTCCTGTCAGCAAACCTTTCAGAATGGATAAATGTATTATTTTCTATATTTAATACTCAATTCATGCTATAAGCAAGTTTATGTTTTTTCGAGTTTCAGAGGTTAAATCTAACCTAGATAGATTTTTTTGTAGCTTAAACAATGTAGATTATGTTGCAGCACTCTTTGCATTTGCATTGTCTAAACTTGACTGATTTTACTTGGCTATTATAGAAAGTTAATAGCATATTACCAAGTAAAAACAAAAATAACACACGTGCTGTAATGTCAGTCTTGTGCTCTGTCTTGAGTGCCACACACTGCTTGCGTCTGTGTCTATGTGATGATTCACAGGCCTGTTGTTCAGAGTGAGTTTGTTTGTTCGTCGACCTTGAGAAGCATGTTAATGCCCCGCCCCCCCTACCCCCCACCCCCAATCACCCTCATTCATCTTTCTAAGTCCTTCTAAACCTCTTCTAGCTGATTACTCAGCACCAAAGCTCAGTCAGTGGAGACTAGCATGGAATTTTACGAATGCTCAACATGTCTTACACTCTGCCTTTCAAAACAGACATGTTTAAAATGTTAGAGAATTTACCGTTAGAGAGTTGGAGTGAATAAGGTCAATTTGTTCAACATTGTGCATAATTGTTTCATGTTGTACATTTTATTTAAAAGCTAATCAGACTGGTCTAAATAAACTTCAAACCTTCAATAAATTAGACTAGTTTGTATTTTGTCCCAGTTATTAATGAGAGCACAATGCCTAAGCTGCAATTTGTGTTATAGAACAGCCCTGCACTTTACAGTGTTTTCCTGGCTCTAGAACACTTATTTTAACCTTGTGAAATGGTTATTAAAGAGCTGATGCATTGTGAGAGTGGGGGATTCGGCATGGGAAAGGTACTTAACCTTCATTGAGAGTACTGATTTATGCTAAGTTTATGGTTTAGCAAAGCTGTCAGATTTAGCTTGGATCTCCTTTGCATCTCTAGGCTCTTGTCAGTAGTGGGTTAATAAATTATTCAGATTAACCCCCCGAACTTAAATACAACAATAAATGCCCTCAATATTGGATTGTATTGCAAGGGGGGAAAACATGCATGGAGGCACAACATGTCATGCCCCTGAAACTCCTGAAGCCCCAGTGTCTTGGGGTCCTTGGGTCAGTCTTCACCTTCAGTCACTTACTATGTTTGGTGTGTTCTACCCATGACTGCAACCTAATTTAAGCTTAGGCTGAGGATTGTCCAATAGGAATGTCCCTCAGCTATTTTCCTGTTGGACAAAACTGATTTTGGACTTAAGTCATCAGGCTAAACTGAAAAACACTGCTCTGTGGAATACCTTGCTGGACTGGGAAACACTGGCCCTGATTGTGTCCATCTTTCAGATTTAGTGAGGATCTCCTTTGCATCAATAGAGGATGCAGAAACTTCAATGAGATTTTTAAAGGCTAAGCACTACTTAATGGACCTCCATGAATATTTCACATTATTTTAGTTACTGACATATGAATTGAGTATGAATTAAAATGAAAATAGCTGCTTAATTTGCTTTAAAACTAACAATTGTATTAAATTAACCGAAAAACCCGAGCTCGCTACAGAAATTCTTGAACGCAACCGTGACGTCACTGGTGGACAACAGCTGAACAACGCCGCGGTAAAACACCGTTATGACTGACGGTTATGACAGTATTTAGCTAAATAACCAACATTATTCATGACAATAGCCTAGCAATAAGCTAAATTTAGAGGTACCGTTTTTCTTGTAAATGTGATCGAAGTCGAACTCGAATTCATCCGACACTATAAACCTCCGTAATGCAGCTACGTAGCCGAGTATAATCTGAACCACCGAGTTTAGCAAGTCAAGCTAACGTTAACTAACACCAACTAAAACAGGCAAAGTAAGTGTCCTTACCCTGTTTACCTCCATGTTACAGAGGCTCTTGAACACCTTTCGTTGGTGTCCTTACATGTCCATATTGTTGGAAAAGCGCCAGTGAAATGAGCACTACAGATAACGGAGTGAGCGGATGGTCCTTTCCAAAGTGCCCGTTTAAAGTTGACAAATTTAGTCAATTTTCTGGATATTTTGGGATCTTTGGGCCATTTGTGCACAGATGTCCCACTGTACATTGAATGATTGCAGCCAAAAACAACACACCTTTTCGTCAAATTAATTGCAGCTTCTAGAGTTGTTGTCCACCATCTACGTCACATACAAGACGCCTATTAGAGTTTCCGAGCACCTTTGGGGGGAGGACCAACGGTCTTTTAAACCTTATTCCTTGAATTAGTAAGAAATAACATGTTTTCTGACTATCAATAAACACAGGTTAGGAACTCAAATTACACTGTATTTATTTGTTTGACACTTTCATAGAGCTGGTGCTTAGCCTTTAAGCTGCTTGTTTTGTATCTAATTAACAATGTTAGTAAAAGATTTGAACTGGAAGAAAACCTGGCTTAACAGACAAAAAAACTAAATATTTCACTCTAACCCATCACTTTTGTGATGTACAACTCCAAAACCTTACGTCATTTATTTTGGTGATGTGATTATGTAAAATATTTTTGGAATGTCCTGGCCAGATATATAATGATCACACTAAATGACATTTTTGTCTGTATTTGGAAAATCTTTGAATATTAATAATAATTTAAATAATAAAACAGAATAATATTTAATTAACTTATAATAATTATTTAATTAATGAGCTTTGTCTTTATTGTAGAAAATATAAAACTGTATATTTAAAATGTCCTTCATTCATTAAACAGAAAAAAATGCAAAGACTGCAGGCATTTGCAAAATAAAAGTCTTTAAGTAGTTGTACCCACAATAGTAAATAATAGTAAAATAAATGTGAAGTAAAATGACATTCATGAAAGGAGTAATGAAACAGATTAAAAATAATAGCCTATTGAGTGCAGGCATATTATACTTCATATTGAGAGCAGTGATGTAATATTTAGGGAGCAATGTTTCCTCAGTATTGAAAGACAACACTTTCTTCTGCCTTGAAATCTGTTTGACAGGCAGTCAGGGAGATTGAGTATGAGCCCAAAAGCAGTAAGCTGATGTAAGATCCTATTTACTTCTTTTGTGTGTGGTTAATCACCTGACCTGGCTTAATCATTTCCCCTCGGGATGTGGCTCTTCATAAAGAATAAATCTCAGGAGAGGATGATGATGTCATGGGGAAAATGATCACATTGTCACGTTGAATGTTCAGTAGGAAAAGCTTTAGCCATTTAAGGAGTTCTTCCTTCCTCATTTAACTAGTATGCAGCCAACTTTTGGAGCATGTGGTTTCCCTCATTAGTAATCCTCTTAGAGCTTGTGCTTCTTTCCAACACAATTCAATGTACATTTCAGGCATCCACTGAAAGTGGAATTCCACTTATTTATTTGTTTGTTTATTTGATTGTTAATTTGTTTGTTTATTTGCATTGTTTTGAAGCTCACTTCACAGTTACAATTTCACAAATGTAGAATAAAATACACCATAAAAACCATTTGCTTTTCTTCTGATTGCATTAGAGGTTTTGGAATGGTCTGCTCAACATAGTGGATATGTGATTGAGCCACATCACTGGGCTGGTGAGGCAGGAGGTTTGCTGTACTCTGTTTCATCTGAGAGGTGGAGGAAGCTGCATGAGTGTATGAGGATGAACCGCTACACTACTCTGAAACAACTGGGGGATGGCACCTACGGTAGTGTTCTGATGGGGAAGAGCAATGAATCCGGAGAGCTGGTGGCCATCAAGAGGTACGAAAAAATAAATAGCGTGTTTGTGGTCTCTGTAATGTGTACACCATAAAATGCACTGCTTTTGTGTTTTCTCTGCTCTAAGGCAAATTATCAAATAGCAAAATCTTATTTTTCAGTAGATGTCACAATAGGTTGCTAGCTGTTTAAAGCCAGTGATGTTGGGGCATCTCCACTCTACACACAAACCCTGCACTCCAGACTCAACTAAATAGTTACATTATCCCGCCTGATCAACACACCATTGTGTGGTCTACAGTATTGTCCCTGCCCACTTGCAACCCTGACAGGATCAGAACAAACCCATTTGCCCAGGGATGATTTCAGCAGCAGCCAGGTCACTCCAGTTTACAAGTCTGCTCTTTCAGCAGGGGCAAGTAAGCTGAATTATGAATGGCCCAATGAGACACTGTTGTAGCTGCCCAGGAATAGTTGGTTACCATGCAAAACGATACTCCAGTGACGGTGAAAGGAGTGAAAGTGCATAGGCTTGTGTTGCCTCGGTGTCCCATCAACAAAGGTGCAATATCGGCCAGTTGTGCCTTGGGTTACATAATTCTTCATGCACTTACAAGCAGGCTCAGATCCCTGCCTGGATTAGTTTTCACGTGCTGCTCTGCTCACCAACTGCTATGCTAGGGCTGGACTGTACATAGCAACACTGCAATTTTTTGTGCGCCTAGTAAAACTGGTTTTAGCCTAAAATAATCCAGGCTCATCAGTTGCTTTCAAACAATTGCTTATTTGTGAAATACTTGGTCTTTGTTTAAAATATTCCCTTTTCTGTTACTTGCTCTATAGGATTTTGGGCTGCACTGGTTTCTTTGACACTTTTCACAAGATAGAAAATGTATACAATAGTTAACTTAAGACTACTTAAGATTAAGTAAGATTTATGATAAAAAAAAAAAGGCTTGATGGAAACAGTAATTTTAAAGGTACTGCTTTGCATAGAAGAAATATGATAAATTGTTCCCAGTTTTTGAAAGAAGTAGCTGATACAATCTTATTTAAAGAACCCCCAAATAGTCATCCAGAAGTATACAGGTATTGTTTTTGAGTGTAGGCCAGGCCATGTCATGCTCTTATATTCTTAAGTTCATATAAGAATTTCAGGCAGGGATATGTATTTAAAATAACTTGACGAAACGTGCAAATATAGCTAAACCTGAATGAAAGCTTGTAACCACAAATGAGCATTGTACTTTCCTTTTTTATGTTAGAGCTAGTTTGTTTTATTGAACCATTCCTTCAGAAGATTGTGCTTTGTTATTAATGAAACCTTGGAGATTGAGGCCATTGTTTAAACTCCACAGAATGAAGAGGAAGTTCTACTCGTGGGAGGAATGTATGAACCTGAGAGAAGTGAAGGTGAGAACTCCAGCAATAGTAAATATGTCAAAATTTGTGTAACATGTTTTACAAATAGATCGACAAAATATAAAAGAAAACTCACAGGTGAGAAATGGCAGGAAAACCTCCCTTGGAGCTGGAGGAAGAATACTTAGGAGAAAACAAGACTCACAAGGGGGACCCATCATCCTCTGGTCAAAACCACATACACGTTATTGATAAAATGTCACAGTTCCACAGTTATGCTCAGGTTTACTGATGTAATCATAGTAGTGATGATAAGAATAATAAAACTAATGATGGTTAGTGGCTATAATAATAATATTAATAATAATAATAGTATTAAAATTAGATTACTTGTAACCCCCAAGGAAGTTCTTTATGTATTGATTTAAATTTGTCTAGTACAGAGAATGTAAACATTATGAGAATATGACGAATGAAATTTGACTAAAACAGACTAACTAAAAGGATACATAGACAAGGGAGCACCTTGCAACATTGGCAGTGACGGTGTGCAAGCGGAACAATGACAGCACCAGCAACTGTCCTGTAGTGGTTCACTGCAATTCCCTATGTTCATGAACCCCTGGATCCACAAACTTTTATCTAAAGGGAAAGATTATTTACCAAAAGCTAATCCAAACAACTACATTTTGTGCCTAGACCTGTAGATGGTGACTGCGTCTGGACACTATTTGGAAGTTTACTCCAGATTTGGGAGACTTTATAAGAAAAAGGATCTTCCCCCACCTTATATCAGATAATTATTACTTTATCACTGCACACTGATAAATGTGCAGCTAAGTCAGTTATTCTTTAAAAAATTATGAGTAGGTTGCTGGCAGCATGTAAAAATTCATTACTGTATGTTCTTATTTATGACTGGATTAGTTATGCTAATCTAAAGAATTTCAAATAAAGTAAAGTTGTCACAGTGTTTCTGGTGAATATCAAAATATTTTTGGTAAATTTCACATACTTCACCACCTTTAACTAATACTTTCTGGCTGTATACATAATTATAGCCTGCAGGAGTGGCTTCATTTAGTGCTGAACATTCATCAAGTCCTATCCAAGTTTCACTGAGACATCACATTTCTGAGTAATTATAATTTAATTCACAATGATTGTTTTTAAATAAGGGGATCTTATATTGACTAGACAAACTTTAGGGCAGAGGAGCTACTGGTGCAATTTGTTCATGATGATTTAATAGTTATTTAATTGTTTGTTTGTTAATACAGGCTGTTTGAATTTTTTACATTTACTTCGGGGCACAGACAGACTCAGTGATATAGGGTTTGTATGTATTATTAAGAGTGGGCATTGATGATATATCATTCACTTCAATACAGGCAGAGCACTGGCCAAATGAATTAGTATCCTTAAAAGTATTCTTAATATCACATACATGGTCGCTGTTTAGTCTATTGGCCTGAATACTTTGGTTGGGTAGAATCAGTCACTTCTGGTGCAGGACCTCCTCTATGTTCCTAGCAAGAACTATTTACACCAGGCCAAGCAGGTGAAGGCCATTTCCGCCTGTTAGAGGACTGAACGCCCACACAGTCCACACTGACATTGCCTCACTAGTCCTAGAGCCAGGAGTGGAGCAGAATGGCCTGCTGTATGCCTTACTTCTCTGTTAGTAGGAGGGTATAGTGCCAGAGACGATGATCTTCCCGGTCGTCTATCTTCTCCTGAACAGTGCACAGACACTTGTAGCTGTGCTCCTTCAGGGCAGGCTGCATTGTGTGGAGATGTGGTTTGTCCCCACAATGGTGCCAAAGTCATCACTCTGCTGCAGCACCAGTGGTGTGGTGGGTGGGTCTCAGCTTTCATCAACTACGCTGATATGTACCCAGCCCTTCTCTGGTGCAGGAGTTATGATGATGACCCACAGGATCCACTGCAATGGTAGAACTGAGGTAGAGACAGCCATTTAGAATGTCTCGGGCTACCCCCAGGCTTGTCTTTTGCCGGTGGAGCACAGTCTGCCTCAACAGCAGCTGGATCTGGTCACCCAGCTGATTGAGCCCCTTGCAGAATGTCTGCAGAGCCCCTTCCTCAGTGGTCTCCATGTTTACCAACAGTCTAGACAAAATAAAAAATGTTGCACTTCTGTTTTCATTGTTAAACTCCTATAACCTCAGCAGCTTTTTTGTTTAATGTGCTTCTTGGATTCCTACCCTTATGTTTTAATGTCCACATATCAGCTGTAAATCTATGGCATGTTTCAAAACAAATATGGTGTATGTATGTGTGTTTTCAGTCTCTAAAGAAGCTCAATCATGCTAATGTAGTGAAGCTAAAGGAAGTCATCAGAGAAAACGACCACTTGTACTTTGTCTTTGAGTACATGAAAGAGAATCTCTACCAGTTGATGAAAGACAGGTAAGAAGTGGCTTTGCACATGTCTAAAATCTCTCTTGAATGTGTCACTTGGCTTGATATCTGGTGACTACAATGATTTATGTTTCAGCATGAAGTAAAGGTGATCAGTCAGAATAAATGTATTGATTTGCATTGACTTTTGTTTCCAAATCTATGTAATTGGTGTCTATGTTGGAAATACTGTTTATTTAGACACAGTCTGCTCAAATCTTGCAATAACACTCTAAATCCCATAACGTAGAGTGGCTCTTCTTTTACATTTATGCTATTTAGCAGACGCTCTTGTCCAGAGCAACTTACAAAAGTGCTTTGTGTTCAATCAGAGTTTATATCCTAGCTAGTACAAATAGGTTAGAGTTGAAAATACTCTTAAGTTCACACACTGCCAACACAGGGCCAGTGCTGATACCTACAAAGAAAAGTGGAGAATTAAACATAGAATAACTGCAATTCCAAGAAAGTCCACATACATAGCTCTCACATAAATGCTTCAGAAAGAGATGGGTCTTCTTGGAGACCTCAAGAGAGTCTGCTCTTGGGACAGCCAGTCAAGTTCAAGCAGAGTATTGACGCTTGACTTCCATGTATCTTGAAGTGTGGTGTGTCAAGCTGGGCTGTGCTTGAAACTCGAAGGGCTTGTGGTTTATAGGCAAGCATTGAATTTTTAAATCTGATGCAGGAAGCCAGGGAAGGACCACAGTAATGGGGAGTCACACAAATGTATGAGCTTCAGACTAATTTAATCTGTTACTCAGATCTTTTCCTGCTGCTATCTTGATCCAATATCAAGCTCAACTGGACCTGCTTACCATATACATGCCACGTGCTAGAAAGTTATTTAGTATTTATTGTACAATCCAAAGCTCCATTATGGAGGCTTCTTCACATTTTGTTTATTTTGTTTCCTAGGTCATGTGTTCAGTTTTTCTGTCAATTTGTCACCTATTAGTCGATTGTATTGTTCATAATGAGCCTCAGATTGTGTAATAAATATTGCTGTATAATGCATATGAGAATCTTTATACTCTATCCATTTTAGAATTAATCACTTGACACTGTGTCGGTTGTTTGTCTCCAGAAACAAGTTGTTCCCTGAGTCAGTCATCAGGAACATAACCTTTCAGATATTGCAGGGATTATCATTTATTCATAAGCATGGTAGGTTTACTGTCTCAGGACTGTGATATTCGTGTTATACAAAGTAGAACAGCTGAGCCAAGCCTGTGTTGATTGAAAATACTGTCAATGAGTCTGGCACACCCCCACAATGCCTCAGCTGTTCTCTTCATCTCTTTAGTAACAGGATGTGCGAGTGTCTCAAGTGTGGACACTGGACTCGATCTAAGAAGCTTACACTTACAGCTAAATGCATTTTCAAGCTATTAGGTTCATGCCACATAACAACTCAGACATTCTCGCACAACCTGTTGGGGAAATGCTTTGGGGATTCTCTTTCCTTATTTCTGCTTTTCTTTTTCTTCCCCCCCTTTCCTTTTGTGCATGAAAATCTTTGTCATCAGGGAAAATAAGATGTTCACTGAAAATGAAATAAGGAACATCATGTTTCAAGTTCTCTCTGGCTTGGCATTTGTGCACAAGCATGGTAAGATTGTATGTGTAGTGTGTCCTATCTTTCTTTTTTTTTTCGTCTTTGCTTTCTGTCTTATGTAGAAGCTCCTTATCACTCCCTCTAATGTAGAGAGCCTCTCCATATTATGTTACAGAATTTCAGAAATAAATCCATATATTAAAAGGGCACAGATAGCAGACAAATTGCCATTCTTAGTAGAATGTGCTACACATTTTACAGGTCCTTTTTATTGTATTGTTGGAGGATATCAATTATCTGTCGAGCTATGTTTTTTGTTTAAGTATCCTCTAACACTGCAGTGTCTGGCTACAGAGCTGCTCTTAGGTGGTGAACCACTTGCTACCTACAAATGGCACTAAAAACTTTGAAACACTACTGTGCCATATATGCTCACACCAGTGCCATGCCACTGAACTACGTCTTGTAGTCAGTTCAGTGATTCATGAGGCAGAAGAGGCCTGACAGTTTGCATAGAACAGATGGCCAAAAACCTTCTAATTACAGTTGTATATGGATGGACCACATAATATCACATCATGTTCAATGAGGAATAAGAAATCCTTTCTCAATGCTTAAATGTATTATGATTCACAATACCTTTTACAGTTTATCAGCAGTTCACATTCAGTGCTACAGTAAATCTAATTAAATAGTGCTAATTATGCTTTTTATTATGAAAAATGCAACTGATCAGTGTTACAATATGGCTAAAATAAAGCCTAGTGTGGTAATGTATATTCTATTATGTGCCTTGCTTTTTAATCTGATGAAACATTACAGGGCTTGGTTCTTGGCTCTTTCAGCTGTTTTCTTTAGTTGTTTTTCTGCATAGAGACTTGCACTGGTATGGTGGGTAACCTTTATAGTCATTGTTATATAATTGAACATGACTGATTGTTGGTAAAAATATTTTTATGAACCGTTCTGTAGGGTTTTTCCATCGGGATATGAAGCCAGAGAATCTACTGTGTATGGGTCCTGAGCTAGTTAAAATAGCGGATTTTGGTCTGGCCAGAGAGATCCGCTCTCAGCCTCCCTACACGGACTATGTCTCCACACGATGGTGAGAGATTTTCTTCTTAGCCTCTGGTCAGATGTTAACTTTCATATTATTAGAGAACGCTGAACTACAAACTGGATTCCAAAAAAGTTGGGACACTAAACAAATTGTGAATAAAAACTGAATGCAATGATGTGGAGGTGCCAACATCTAATATTTTATTCAGAATAGAACACGAATCACAGATCAAAGTTTAAACTGAGAGAATGTATCATTTTTAGGGAAAAATATGTTTCAAAATTTCATGGCGTCAACAAATCCCAAAAAAGTTGGGACAAGGCCAGTTTTTACCACTGTGTGGCATCCCCCCTTCTTACAACACTCAACAGACGTCTGGGGACAGAGGAGACCAGTTTCTCAAGTTTAGAAATAGGAATGCTCTCCCATTCATGTCTAATACAGGCCTCTAACTGTTCAATCGTCTTGGGCCTTTGTTGCACCTTCCTCTTTATGATGCGCCAAATGTTCTCTATACGTGAAAGATCTGGACTGCAGGCTGGCCATTTCAGTACCCGGATCCTTCTCCTACGTAGCCATGATGTTGTGATTGCTGCAGAATGTGGTCTGGCATTATCTTGTTGAAAAATGCAGGGTCTTCCCTGAAAGAGATGACGTCTAGATGGGAGCATATGTTGTTCTAGAACCTGAACATAGTTCTCTACATTAATGGTGCCTTTCCAGACATGCAAGCTGTCCATGACACAAGCACTCATGCAACCCCATACCATCAGTAATGCAGGCTTCTGAACGGAGCAATGATAACAACTTGGGTTATCCTTGTCCTCCCTGGTCCGGATGACATCCCAGTGTTCCATAAAGAACTTCAAATCGTGACTCATTTTTTGAATTTTGAATCAACATATTTTTCCTTTAAAATGTTACATTTACTCAGATTAAACTTTTGATCTGTCATCTGTGTTCTATTACGAATAAAATATTGACATTTGCCATCTCCACATCATTGCATTCAGTTTTTATTCACAATTTGTCTAGTGTCCCAAACTTTTTTGGAATCCGGTTTGTACATAAAGGAAATGTGATTTTTATTTTATTCTACATAAATATCTGCAGGCATATGACCTTTTGGTACAGTTGGTACAGTTTTCTTACAGTTAAGAGCAAACTGATTTATTCCCATCATACATTTTGATTTATAGTGAAAACGTATTCAAATTACTGTTGATAAAATCACTTAAATTAAAATTGCAGCTGATTTATATAAATGCATAACTTCTGAATGATATCAGCATCTACTATATCTTAAAGAATGGACTTAAGCTAACAGTAAGTTGCCGTCAACTATACATTCCCATATTCTTTAATTTATTTATCACGATTTGTTGTATATAATGATGATTGAGACTGTATGTTCAAGGATAATTGTACCTGTGAACAGTACTGGAAAACAATCTTTTGGGCTTTTGCCTGTTAAAACAATCATTTTTAATTTTGCTTTCACTGTGTCTGGCATTGGCATTTGAAACCTGTGTGTGGTTTGTACAGGTATCGAGCTCCAGAGGTCCTCTTGAGGTCATCAATGTATAGTTCACCCATTGACATGTGGGCAGTGGGTTGCATCATGGCAGAGCTTTACACCTTACGACCCCTTTTCCCTGGCAACAGTGAAGTTGATGAGATCTTCAAAATTTGCCAGGTGCTTGGTACAGTCAAGAAGGTATGTTAACTACTAAAATAGAATGTAATATGGCAGTGTTGCTTTAGTGTCTCTGGCTTATATTGGAGCTCATGACTCAAGACGGAGCGTCAGTGAGGTGTTCTACCTCATTTAAAGCTCATATATGTTTTTAGTTGGTTGTTAGGTAAGAGCAGGTGTTTGCAGACACTTTTTGCTTCTGCAAATTTCAAAAACTTTTTTTATGATGTAATTGCGTGTAACAACAATGGACATCTACTGAGGTTATTCCAACAAGCATAAGGTGACACAAAGTCGGTTTTCACAACCCTAGAAAGTGTTACTGACACACATTGGAAAAGAATGGTTTTGTAGGTTTGTCATGTAGCCTGCTGACCTTTTCATTATGATATACTAAATTTAAATTCTCTGCACCTGCAGACCGATTGGCCAGAGGGATATCAGCTGGCTGCAGCAATGAACTTCCGCTTCCCTCAATGTGTGCCCACACCTCTGAAGACCCTCATTCCCAATGCCAGTAATGAAGCTCTCACATTAATGAAAGATCTTCTGCAGTGGGACCCAAAGAAGAGGCCAACGGCTGTGCAGGTTTGTCCCAAGAAGCTGCAAGATGTTTATTTTGGAAAAAACTTTTATTAATACCAGGCTGAAATGATCTCCAAGTGACTGAAGCTTTTATTAACCAGGCACTGAGGTACCCCTACTTCCAAGTGGGCCAAGTGTTAGGCCCCCGAGCGCAGACCCCTGACGTCCGAAAGATGCAGACGAAGCTAGCTCAGCTCAGTGAGCCCAAAACCGAACTGCAGTCAGCTTCAGAACCAGTCCTACGCTCTCAGACCAAGGTCCAGGGGAGAAGCTTCCATCAGCCATTGCAGCAAATCCCTCTGCCTCAAGCAGATCGCCAAGTTGAGCCTCTACCACTTAATACACAAAAGGTGAAGGATTCTCAATGGAACGATAAGGAATGTCTTTTGGATTTTAATAGATCACATTAGGGCACTGAGTATGCAGCAGTGTGAAAAAGTTTTAAGGTGTAGTGATTGCCACAAAAACATTACCATGGCATTTTGATCCACAGTCTTGCAGTGTGACTGCTGCTACAACAACTGTTTTAAAGCAATCCATAGGCATTGGTTGAAATAAACTTTTCCTGTCAAATTTAAATCATAATAACAGATTAAAATACGGGTTTTAGAGCAAGCATTCTTTTCTAATCAGTACCAAATATCTGATTTTATTCCTGAAGAGGTCGGTGGGAAATGAGAACAGTTTGTCAGGACTGAAGAGTGGACGGAGACGGTGGGGGCAGACCAAGCTGTCTGACAGCTGGGATGAATCCGATCGCTCAGACACTGCTGCGTCCACCTCAAAGAAGCCTAGCATGGGTTTAGAAGAAGGCAAAACAAACAAGGAGTTTATTTCACCGTAAGAGGGGTTTCATATTTTTATGTTTGAACTTTTTAAAGTCTGCAGATAATGTTTTTTAGCACCTCCTATGTTCAGTCTAAGAATATTTTGGTATTTTTTACTTCTAGTGATGTATTGACCATTTCATTGCATTTTCTTCCCCGTTTTCTGTGTATTAGGCCAAAGGAACAAAAACCTCTCTACACATTTAGCACTGTAACAAAACTACCGAGCAACATCAAAACCAACCAGCCAGACTCCAATCTACAATGCACTTCTTCAGCTAGACAGCATTATCTGCGCCAATCAAGATACCTGCCTGGCAAGTTTGCTTTGATTTTGTTTTTGTTTCTTACTTAAAATTAACTTTTTAATTTTAAGTAACTTAACTTGTTACTTAAAATTAAACTACTTCACATGACAACTGTGTGACAGACCAGTGTCATTCATTCATTCATTGTCTGTAACAGCTTAACCATTTCAGGGTCACAGTTGGTCCGGAGTGAACACTACCTGGAGCTACTGCTAAAATGCTTTTAAAGTGATGATTATTTTTGTGTATAAGCGGTAATGGCTACCGTCACTTGCATCAACATAAGGAACCTTTTAAGGAAATACATATGAGTTTTTGTACACCCACATAGACAGTAAAGAATAGTTTTGTAGCCTATACAATGCTGTTCAGGGAATGCTCAGATTTATGATCATTGCATTCAGTATCCCTACTTCATACTGTTAAATATTCTATGGCCACAAGGTGATGTATCTTCTTATGTAATTTCTGTAACAATAGTAAAGGTATAATAAATATAGTATTTATAAACATCTATTTCAGGTTTGATTAGTAAGAGCACACCCTCAGCTGGAGAAAAGGAGTCTCAGAGAGAGAACATACCGGCCCAACACAACAAAACACTCGCACCTATTGGAGGAGCACCGGGTCCCCGAGTCAGTTCAGGTAAGCTTACATATCGTCGCTGTCCAATTAAAACCATGCATCTCCGTTTTTGGGGAATTTTAGTTTACTTCATCATTTGAACACAGCAGATGTCCTTCACATTGTGTGTACATTTCATGATGAATGGACCAATAGAAATTGGACAGTGGTGATATAAGAAGAGCAGTGTGTTTGCCAGCAGCTGTCAGAATAACAAGGCTATGCATATGAAGGCAGAACACCACCCCCCAAAAATGTGGGGTTCCTAGTTGTCAACACTTGGCAGGAACAATAGACTGATTTAAACGCTCATAAGTAGCTTGACTGTGGCAGGGACCAAGTCTTCCATTATTCATAGGCCATCTGATCGACACTCAATATAAAACCACCTTGCAGACATTTGCTTTATTCAGAGGATCTGGATAGTGTGCCGATATCAAATGACCCTCATATTGCTGACCAGTAAAGCATCACTGCCCAGACACAAGTTCTTCTCTCCATTCACAAGCTGCTTTTGGCACTTCTGCTTTTGAGCTTCGTTGTTTCTTTTACTGTATTGTTTCTTGCCTTCATTTCTCCTTGCATGCTTCCTTCGCTTCTCTCATTATCCCCAGAAGCAGAAGTGTGTGGCACTAAGGCCTCAGATAAGCCCAAAGAACGGCTACTAGAGAAAATTGAACAGCCCACAGGTATCCACAACTCTGACAGTGTTGTTCTTTATCACTGACACTAACTGTCATCAACTTTGCTTAGCGGGCAGGACAAATTGTGCTACTGAAACTAATTGTGCATTGAATGACCTCTCTGTACTATGCCTGCATGCTTTCATACCAACTGATAGAAGGTTGGACAAGCTTCATGGAACAAACTAAAATATATTTTACATTGATAATCCAAACTTGGCCGGAAAGGGCATGTGTAACAGTTTACACAACTAATGTTAGCTTTGTTAAATGATCATATATCCCAATTTAAAAATAAACATAAAAAAAATCTCAATGACTGTAACAATGATGTTGTCTGTCACACTTTGTTATTATGTTATTATTTATAAAGCTGAGCATGTACAGAACTATTATCGCCTGAGTAAATTTCAATAGGGCTCCAACACAAAACGTCATAAAGGGTAACCTCATGTAGAAGCAATCACATTACAATTTGGACCACAAATTTGAGAAAATTAAGCACATTTTCATCAGCTCACAAACTAATTATGGTAAATAATGTACGATTTGTAACTTAACATATATGTTTGTCTTGTAGGTAACTTTGTCAGCACCACGTATAATCTCTCTGGGGGTTATACCCCATCTTTCCAAAAGAAGGAGGTTGGATCTGTTGGACAGAGGATTCAGCTTGCACCAATTGGAAACCAGCATGCCCGTAAGTATTAAAACTCATGAAGCACTCATGTCATTTGATAATTAATGTCACTAATTATGTTGAGGTCCAGCTACTACACATTCTAAAATACCAGCAGATTTTAATCATTTATTTTCAGCAGAGTGTGATGTTTTCATTAAAGACACTTTCTGTTGAAGTCCATTGGATGATTTTTGTCCCGGTTGCTCCATAGAAGCTTTACCTGTATTTGGCTAAAATAAACTGCTTCAGGCAAATGCTTATTAATTGTATCAGACCTTTTCTTTCCTGTTTCTTTCGTTAATCTTCATCAATGCTTTTACGTTTCCTTCCTCTTAGTTGATCTTTCTGCTACTGCTGATTCTAAAACTGTCAAAACAAAGCCTTCAAAACCAAAACCTGCTGCCTCTTCTTCACTGAATGAGAGTTCTGAAGGTAAAGCGTAGGGCCTTGTTCACCTAGATGGAAAAAGCCAAGCAGTTGAAATTGAGAGTAGAATTGTCTCTTCTATTTGGGGGGGGGAAGGAGAACCCCACCCCCTTTCCTGGACTTTACCCATTTGCTTTGTCTTATTAACTTTGCCTCTTGTTTTTGAACGCTGCATTTTAGATTTCGATGGGTGGAAAAGAAGAGCAGAAAAATCGCAGGTCAAAGGACCAAGTTACTCAGCCTTGGGGAGAAACTCTGGAAACCTGCTCTCTCGAGCAGCTCCTGTCCAACCTGTCCATGGCCGAGTGGACTGGGCCGCAAAGTACGGGAACCATCGGTAGCACACCTTCAGATTGGCTCGAGTAGGTTGGAGCTGGCCCATCTGGACTGAAGTGGGGCCTTGTTACAACTCTGATAATTATTTATTTAAACCTGATGCTGTCAAGGATCTGCAAAATCACTTTGCAAGTTTCTTGCTGGAACATGTCGGATGTCCTCATACTGATATGATGATATCCAGTTGAAATGTCATTCCTACAGTTTCATTATTAAAATGTGCTTTAATTATACAGTGGACTAAAGGACTAAAGGTTTTAAAGGCCTCTGCTGTTGCTAATTTGCAGTTTGAGGCAGTTTGTGTAAATCCCATTGTGCTTTGATTAGAGTTTAGAGCTGTGTAAGTCAAAAATGGTAATGTTTGTTATAGTTAGGACCTAAACTGTTCAGTTTTAATAATAGTATTTAAATTATTTTGTATTTATCACTTTTTCCTTTTTTTTGCTAAATATGATTTTGTAGAAAATATTTCTCTTTACTGATTAAAATTATTCTTAATTCACAACTGATAAAAGTCTGATTTGAAGCCTTGGAAAGTAGGCACTGATGACTGTGACTTTCAGTACATTTTCTATGTCAGTTCTTCAGAACAGAATGTATTTATAGGAGAATTACTAAGATTGTTTACGGTAATCTTGATTGATGAAGTTTTGGCCTACATGTATTTTTTAATATATTTATGGTGGTGTCGATTTTGTTTTATAGAAGTGTTACCCAAATAACAACCAGATTTCATTCACAAGTCTCTATACTGGACTGATACTGCACCAATACCTGTTTTAACTGACACTATAGTATATGTAACCAGACTTATTGTGTTGTAGCTTAAAATCAATGAAGAGTAAGATTTTTGAAAGCGTTGTCCTGTGGGCTGAATGGGAATGCATTTGTGAACGAATATAGTACCTCTTACAGTGATGGATATAATTTCATGTATGTTTAATTTGTACAATTTTTATTAAACCTTATATCATTCATATAAACATTTTTATAAAAATGAGATTCACAGTCCTGTTTAACCATACTCAAGACAACAATTTAGAGTAGCAATAAAGAAAAGATTTTTTAGTGATTTGTGTGACACCAGTTTATCATGAATCTTGTGGCTTCTGTAGAACACCAACACCAAGCTTTGCCAACATCAGGATGCTGAAAAAAAAGAAAGCAAATAAATCAGACTAGACAAGACATTTTTGATAACTATTATATTTGATTAACATTAGCAAGCAAATGTTCAAATCTGTTACTATGCCTGATGATAATACCTCTTTTTAAAAAGTGAGAAACCTTTGCCGTTAAATCCAGCAAAGAGAAAAAAAATGCTCAGTCATTTGAGATTTCAATTGCCAATTCACGTATAGTATGTTTTGGTGCTGAGAGTCATTGTGTAATCAAAAGAAAAAAAATTAAATTTATTTATATAGCGCTTTTTACAACTGACATTGTCATTAAGCAGCTTTACATAATTAGTATCAGAACAGATCATTTAAATCAAAGCCCACTGCAATCAAGCCAAAGGCAAGTGGCAGGGAAAAACTCCCTCGAGGCTGGAGGAAGAAACCTTGGGAGGAACCAAGACTCACAAACGGGATCCATCCTCCTCTGATCAAACTACTGATAGAAATGTAAAGTATCACCAGTTAAGTGTCAATATGCTACAATGTAATAATAATAACAATAGTGACATAAATCTGGGGCCACAATAATAGTGCATCAGACTGGAAGCGGCAGTCAGAGTGTTATAATGTGTAGTATTGTAATGTGCAATATTTAGTTTGAGTGTAATGTGTGATAGGTACCTTGCTCCAGCCACTATTCCCGCTGGCATAATCTTGCGAGAGTTGTAAAATCTCTTCCCCATGAGAGCAGCCAAGGTTCCTGATGTGGCTACTCAACAAACACATAAAACCAAATGTCTGTATTAAATTTACTTTGTGTGGAAAAAAGCCTGATTAGAACTGAAGCCGTCCTTGTTAAGTTTTACATCAGAGGGTTTAGTGAGGTCAGAAATTTGTTCTGGATCACAAACACTACACCAACTGTTCTGAAAGGTAGGTGACGGTTCGCCATAGAAGAAAACAGTTCACCGTTCCACAGTCCCAATCCTCATCAAATCATGATCTCATAGTGAAATTAGACATTTCTAAAAGCCATTTAATGGCATTCTCCTCTTCTTTCTCATGCCTCTGAAACTCTGTGAATGTCTTGTTCAACACCTTTAATGTTCACCCCAATGTTAAGCTCTGGTATTCAATACGTATTATTTAAATTGAATCTAGATAAAAGCAAGAATAATCAATAGCAGTGTAGTTTGATGAATTGTAAATATGCAATGTGTGGTATAAGTTAATAAACAATTCGAAAAACGCTGACCTAATGATACCCAAATGTTTTTAGGGTCTTGTGATATCTGGTAAGCTCCAAAACCTGCCAGACCTCCAAAGAGCAGCCCAGCTGCCAAAGAAGGGACACTTCCTGCAGTTAAAACAAACAGAACAAAAACATTGCAGATTTAAAGGGGGGATTACAACAATTTCAGCTCTGATGATATGCAAACGTCTTTAAAGTGGTGTAAAATGTTTCAGATTTCTTTCTCCGTGGTGTTGGTGTTGGTGATCGAAACCTGACGTCTGAGGAATTTAATGCCTTTAATACTCAAAAAGAGGAGTCTGTATACTAGATGTTTTGGACAGTAAATAAAATGGCTATTGACCCCTTATTCCTGTACCCACTACTGAGGAAAAAAAGGATCATGATGAAAGAAAAGAGAGGCTTTTAGTAAGTTATATGGAGTGAATTAACCAATTAGTGTAATGACTGTTACTAGGCCCACTTTACCTGCTTTGACATAACCCATCACTCCTCCTGAAGCAATCAGGGCTGCGTACCCGTATCCTACCCAATCCATAGTCATGGTCAGGGCCTGGAAAAGCAAAAAGAAACATTAAACAATCAATTCGTGGATGAAATAAGGCATTATAAATGAATTCCAAACACTTTCAGTCGCAGACCTTACTGAAAAATACAGTAACTGCGGTAGAGTTCATGTCTGTCCTCGATGTGTGCCCCTCACTACTAAACACTCTTATCTTTAAACACTTGAAATATGAGCACAGGTTGTGGACAGCAACTGATAGCAACTGTGTTCAAATCTCGCCCAACAGAGGCAGCACCTCAGCTACATATTAGTCTGCTAACTCTACCTTTACCGTTGAAACTGTCCACTTATATCCTCTCCAAATCTGCTCTGAGTGCCGAATTAATAGAAACTAAGGTAGTTTAAAATTATGGGTGCAAATAAACCCAAAGTACTCACTTGTCACGGCTTTGAAAGGCAGCTTTATACAGAGAGACGTCCTTGCAAGCTACGATAAAGATACAAACCCAACGACCAATAAAATCTCGCGTACACAATGACGTATACTCACAGGTGGCTGACGGGAATTTGAGTATTCTGTGGAATTCTGTTGTATTCTGAGATATTCCTAGTTTTTCAAACTTTAATTCGTATAAAGAAATTGTCAAGATGTAATCACAGTTGTTCAGAGTGGTTTGATATGAAGTGCTTGGGGCAGAAGCATACATTTGAAGATTGGCCTATTAAAAACAAACTAAAAAACATTGTAAAAACTACAAGTGTAGCTTAACTCTGTTGTATTGTACAGTAAAAATATCTATATTATATATAGAGTTTACCTCTTTCCTTTTGTAGGAAGCGTTTAATCTTACCACTGCACTAAAGCATCACTTAGTTTGGTTAGATATCTGTGGAAATATGTATTTTCTCTTTAATGTCCTTATAGTCTCAGTTAGCTAGCGATAGGTAATTTAACCAAAGACAAATCCTGCTTTCTGAAACATTCTCCCAGTTTATATTTTTAGAACAGTGTTTACAGTTAATTTTTGTTTATTCTGTTCTGAAATTTAGCGTTCTATTAACGGTAACAAATCCGATGCTGCCCTCTAGCGGTTAGTACCGGGCAGCACTAAGCGCTCTGAAGTCAAGGCGTACTAACGCCCTTGCCTGGCGTTTAATCTGAGATATAGGGAATCGGTATAGACTTTAACACTTATCTGCAGCAGTAACTGCTACCCTGTATCTGTCTCTTTTGGACACATTGTGGACATTTAATGTCTCTATGGACTTTTAATGTAGTTGGGAAATTCTCACCTTGGACAAACAGACTCACACTTGGACGTTTAACTATTTATTTGTTTATTTCAAGTTCAAGATCCAACAACTAATGTAAGTTTGGTGTGTGATGGTATTATATGGAAAAAAAGTGAAAGTGCAGCTGAAAGAATTGAACGCCAGAGATTCTGAAGATAAAAACAGCACACATGCTAAGTAAACAGCAGTGCAGTATTCTTGTAATCAAACTATTATGGTATAAGTACAATAAACTTGGCATGAGAACTTATTATTACAATGCCACTTCAGGTTTAACATGAGTATACCTTCTATTATGCTTTACAATTCCTGATATGCAAATCAAGCCTCAAAATCAACATTTCAGGAATGAAAAGATAGTCACAGATTTATTAGTTTGATGGACATAGGTCCTACACAAGAGGTTAAATTACCATTAAAGAAATATGGATGTATACTTCTCTGCCCACCATATGGCCAGAGAGCGAACCCAGGATACAGGGGCTGGGCGAAATTACAACGGACTCTGTGGAGCAGGGTCATTGTTCCGGAGACACTGTAAAAGGACACCGTTCCTGCCCTGTGATCCAAAAAGACTCCCACTCTGGTGGTGGACTTGGGTGTTGGCATAGTGATCTTTTCACGACCGTGGCGAAATACATAACTCAGCTGGAAGCACTCAAGTCCCCAGGAGAGTCTGTCTCGTCCAAAACCCACCGCTAGGCTCTGCCCTCCTCTCTGGCCTCCCTCACACAAGCCCACTGTGCAAACTCCGCTGCCGTTCCACTCTGCCTCCCAGTAGCAGCGTCCGGTCAGGCCTTCTCTACACAGCACCTGGGGCCACTTGTTCTCTGATGAATCATTAGTGACCCAATCTACAGCCCTATTGTCAGAACAAACTCTCAGGTTTGGGTGGTTAGGTCTGGGCTCCAAAGTCAGGTAACATGAATCTGTAAAATTTGAAAATACACATCAGATGACTTTATTCTGGATGAGGTGAAAGTAACCTGGCCCAGCATCCCACAACAAACAACCATACTTCAGTACAACTCTGTTACACGAGGGTTGATCTGTAAAAATGTGCATAAAAGGTTAATCTATGGCTCCTAGGCTCCCCCTATATTGCAGTGTGTAATTCACCTTTACAGCACTGTCCTGAAATCAAGAGGGACCTTCAAAAAGTTACATAGTGCAGTTTCTGCAGTGCTGAGCCCAGAGTATTCAATTAAATGTTCCTTTTAAATGCATGTGTTTAAGGTAATTTAGTAACAAAATATGCTGAAATGTTAGAAAATTCATTCTTTTTTTTTTTTTTCGTTTTATCACACAACACAAACACTGCACATTGACAAAATAACATTTACAAAGGAATAGCACGCTGACCGGATGCTTGTTTGCATTTGTTCATTTTACTTCAGTCATTTCTGGTAAAATTAGTTTATATATGTATATAATAAAAGGTGTGCCTTGACAGCAGGCATCAGCAAAACTGGAATCTCAGTGTATGTTTCGTTGCGTTCTGAGTTTGCAAGTTCTCTTGTACATGAATGATTCTGTATAGACGTTGTGGGTGTCTGAATATGTGCATGTAAATGTAAAATCTTACAATGTAAGAAGTCTTCTCTTGTTGCTGGATCTGAAGCAAAAAAGTGTACAAATGATGTGATAAACCTTTTCATGACAATTTTAAACACTAAAATTATTAAAGTGGAAATGATCTATATACTTCTTAGATCTGTCTTAGATTCTGTATGGCATTACCAACCTGAGATGGGATTCAGTGGTGCTTTTGGCTTAGGGGTCTCTACTGTAAGCATTGAAGAGCACACAATCAGTAACGTTATTAATGTTATAGTAGAAAAATTGTTAAAAAAAACAAAAACAAAACATGAATACTTACTTCTGCTTGGCTTTTTTCGTGGGAAGATCTGGGCATCTGCCACTACTATAACAAACACAATAATACACAGACCATGGTCAATAAATGTTTAATTAATCTGTAAACTAATATAATCATCACATTAGAATGCTAATCTAAACATCTCCCTCTGAGTTCTGTCGTCATGTATATACACTCCTGCATTACTTTTTATTCCCTGGAAGTAGTGCCAATATTTTTCACTGTGATCCTATATTGTGTGTTTTCAAGATTTTGCTGATCTCAGCTTGGCTTGATGTAACACGCATTACATTATGTAGCATTACAAATCTTTGACACTACATAAGGTATTGGATGATACAAAAAACTGGTCTGATTCCATTATTATTGGTATCAGAGGCAAATGTACTACAGTGGATGTGGTCAAATAAATACAGGAGGTCCTCGGGTTACGTCAGTTACGATGTTTCGTGGTTACGACACATCTCCCATTTACTGTATAAAGCCTTGTTTCGACTTAAGTGGTTTTGTGTCGTAAATGTCGTAACGCGAACTTCGTGTTTGGTGTGTGCGGAGGAAGAATACGCGGTTACGCGGCTCGGGACCGAGGAGGATAGGTGTTAGGATAGGATACGTGCTTACAGTATGTTATTTACGTACAGTATGTACGTATGTTCCGACTTACACCAAAAATCAGTTTGCGACTCGATGTACGAACGGATCAACGTCGTAAGTCGAGGACCCCCTGTAATGGTTTTTAAGAATTTACTTTAATTTTGTATTGTATTAGATGGTTTGTGAAACTGCAATTTTATAATGACAATCAAACGTGGACCAATCATGTGCCAGTCGAGAGACAGATCGGATTGATGCCTCACTAACAACAGAGTTGTCAAACATGGATGAAGATATTTAGATTCTCACTTTCTTCAGAGATATTACTCATCTCTTTATTGCAGATGTCCTCCAGGTTCTCCTTTAGTATTGAGATGGAGTGAACGACTCTTTCAAATGTGACTTTAGGATTAGGACGAGAACAGGCAAAGGGTTTGTTTCCAGGTGGACATGTGAAGGACAGGGCATTCTACAAACACAATGGGAATATCATATCACATTCTGATATGATATATGTACACAATGTACAGGGGTTGGACAATGAAACTGAAACACCTGGTTTTAGACAACAATAATTTATTATTATGGTGTAGGGCCTACTTTTGCGGCCAATACAGCGTCAATTCATCTTGGGAATGACA
This sequence comes from Hoplias malabaricus, assembly GCF_029633855.1. NCBI lineage: Eukaryota > Metazoa > Chordata > Actinopteri > Characiformes > Erythrinidae > Hoplias > Hoplias malabaricus. Next base: position 10,873,325 of record NC_089800.1, read on the forward strand.
TATACAAGTCCTGCACAGTGGTCAGAGGAATTTGAAGCCATTCTTCTTGCAGGATAGTGGCCAGGTCTCTACGTGATGCTGGTGGAGGAAAACGTTTCCTGACTCGCTCCTCCAAAACACCCCAAAGTGGCTCCATAATATTTAGATCTGGTGACTGTGCAGGCCATGGGAGATGTTCAATTTCACTTTCATGTTCATCAAACCAATCTTTCACCAGTCTTGCTGTGTGTATTGGTGCATTGTCGTCCTGATACACGGCACCGCCTTCAGGACACAATGTTTGACCCATTGGATGCACATGGTCTTACTGGTGCAATGTGCAGTTAATGAAGATTGGCCACCAGGCTGCTCCAGTTTAGCCATGAAACCTCCCACACCAAAATGACAGCTGTTTCAGTTTCATTGTCTAACCCCTGTATATGCATTTACACATACATATGCATATCCACCTCTACCATGTCAGTGACACTGCAGCGCTAAGAACGATCTACCACACAAATCACATCTGCTCTGAGGTGGTCCTGTGTGGGGGTCTGACCACTGGAGAACAAGGTGAACACTGGCAAATAAAGCTATGTAAAGCAACAGTTGAATTACACTCTAACTATAGAACTACAAAGTGCTCTTGTATGGTCAGTGGAGTAGACAGAACACAGTATAAAAACTCATGCTGATGACAAGTGTACTACACATGCAGAATGCCAATTTCTAATGTACTGTGGACCCCCCCCCCCCCCCCCCCCCCAGCACTGAAGCCCTGTACTGATCAACAGATAATACGTGCACCATCTTGTAAGTTACATGCTTTCCCAAATTTACAGAATTCATGCACGGTTTTAAGTTATAATTATTATGACCTACCTGAAGAAAGTCAATGTTATCACCAGTCTGTAAGATCTCCTCTAGTTTACCACTCTTTTTCCTAAGATTATCTATCTCCATCTCAACCTGCTGCAGGACTCCTTCAGCTCCTCTGACCTCATTTTCCTCCTGAGCTTTCAACTGCTCTATCACCTCCACACGCATATTCTCAATGGACACAAGAAGTTGGGTGAACATATCTTCAATCTCATCACATGCTGACTGTGCAGAGCTCTGTTAGGAGAAACACACAGCTAAGTTCCACTTAAAAGAACACTTACCACGAGGATTTCATAACACAAAAATAAGGGTTACAAGGTCTGTTAATAAGTCTAATATTTGTAGATTTATCACACAAGGTTTTTGTTATTCATGTCTACAGCCACACAGCTCTTCAAAACAAACTGTATTTTTATACTTTATTTCATGTAAAAACAATACACAGTGTGATTTCTTCAGAAATGTTTTACCTCTTCAAAAATAGAAGACAACTAGTAAAAACACACAACACAGCTTTTAATATATTTGTATTGTTTAATTGAAAAACGTATCCCAGTTAAATTGTCAAGGCTCTGACATTGAAAACCAGAGACACGCTGTGTCAAGACCCAATTTTCAAAAGCTCTCTGATGTAGCTGAATTATAGAAGAGTGGGGCAAAGTTCCTCCAGTTGAGGTTACTTATAATTTCAAACATTAGGAAATATGCACAAAGGCTTTGTCATTCTGCCGTTAGGAACATCATACATGTTGTTTCTTGACTAAAAGCTGCATATAATTACCAATTATATCTGAATACCCAAAGAATAGACAGTGAAGGGTAGGTCCCTGGGTATCATTCTCACAGATAAAATACCTAGTCAAGAGGCATGGGGTGACAAACTACACTTCTCCACATGACCACAGTGTTACTTTCACAAACTTTAAACTATTTTCAGCGTACACTGAAAACAGTGACAGGAACAAAAGCAGTCATTTGAGAAAGTGTTGGGGACCTGCCTTCAGAGCCCCAAGCATAAATAACACCTGTAGGCCTCGCATATCAAGCTCAAGCTTACCTTAATATTTTTTATTGCTTTTGTCAAACACTGATGCAGTTTTTCCTCCTGCTGGATCCTCTCGTTCATCATTTTGTTCCAATTCATTAGTAGCTCCTTAAAAAAAGAGTATTATTATTGAAATTAAAACAATTCATTTAAAAAACAATCAAAATCAAAAACAACCTTTGACACTCCACGTCTCTGTAAATAACATTTTGGAAGAATAGAAATAAAAGGAAAATGTCATTAAGAAAAGAAAAAAATAGAAATGTAAACTTTCACAAAGCGTACACAGTGATTTTAAAATCAGAGTAAAATTGTTAAAATAGCACTTGCTTAAATGTACTTTAGACAAAAGAATATTTGTGGTTGTAATATATATTTTGATGAATGAGTTTAAGAAAACTGCACACATTAACTAGGCCTTGCCTGACTCACATATCTGTCGATATTCTGAATTAATGATCTACTTAAAAAAATAAGAACATTCATTTGTTATCTGTAAGCGCTTATCCAGTTCAGGGTCGCTGTGGGTCCAGAGTCTACCTGGAATCATTGGGCGCAAGGCGGGAAAACACCCTGGAGGGGGCGCCAGTCCTTCACAGGGCAACACACATTCACTCACACCTACGGACACTTTTGAGTTGCCAATCCAATCCTCCTACCACTTTGGACTGTGGGAGGAAACCAGAGCATCTGGAGGAAACCCACACAGACACAGGGAGAACAGACAGTCACCCTGAGTAGGACTCGAACCCACAACCTCCAGGTCCCTAGAGCTGTGTGACTGCGACACTACCTGCTGCGCCACCGGGCCACCCAAAATAAGAACATGAAAAAGTCATTAGAAGACTCTCATTGTGTGCAGATATTAGATGCTAAGGAGGATGTGTCATGTTTTAAAAGAGGTCATTCAGCAATAATCTATACAAGAAAATGGGCATTCATTTTTGCACACAGGCCTGCTGAGGAGATCTCCTTCATTAAAAAAATTAAAAGTTGGAGAACCACACAATGCAGTCTATCCAATATCTTTGAGATGAACAAAAGTGGAATTTGTAATCCAAAACTAATGACCCAACATCATTACCAGGCCTTACTGATGTTTATGAGGCTGAAGGCAGTCAAACCCTCACAGAACTTTTGCAGCAACAGAAGATAGGTTTCTATAACCTTTTCTTCTATTCAGCAATAGCAGAAAAGGTTACAGAAAATTAATATCACACTCTTCTCAAGCATTACACTATATGAAGGTGAATATAAAATGTCTAAAATTAGTATTCATCAAAGGCTCAGTCTTTGCAAGCAAACATAGGTCGTTACCCATCTCTTTGTCAAACGTCATGAGAAAATTGTCAAAGAGTTCACAAAGAACATTTTTCAATGCAAGATTGCAAAGAATATCGTGTATTTTATCATCGAGCATACTTAATATTGTTAGATGATTCAAGTACTATGGAGAAATACAAGTAGGGTAAGGCAATGATGAGTGTGTTACTGGTAAACAATCCTAAGACTCCGGACAGTGGGTCCGGAGACTACCTGGAATCACTGGGCGCAAGGCGGGACACACCCTGGAGGGGGGCCAGTCCATCCCAGGGCACAAGGGCAAAAACAGACATGCTGTGTTTCCGAAAACCTGTTTTCTTTTGTCCGCACGATGACAACCACATTTTCATAAATATCCACTTTTTTTCTCAAACGTTTTCATGGACCTAAAACACTGTTCTCATGTGAACGGGAGGAACCCTGTACTTAAATACAGACATGTCTGTGTGGACAGGGCCTAAATGTGTTTACTTACTAAATGCAGTGAAGTTGTTTTGTGAAACCATTTGAATGTCTTTTATGCATTTGTCAGATAAATAAATAAAGCGTTGAGGGGAAGAACAAACCAGAGATTCTTGTTTTTATTGCGTTTTACAATAGATCCTAACTTTTCTGGAGAGTTTGTATATACACTCAACTTACTGTTTGAAATGTAGTTCTTCTGAAATCATTTTTTTTTTTACATTTTCTCAACATACAACCCAAACGTACCACTTTTTCAGCTCGGGCAGTTTCAGCTGGAACTGTGTCATGGTTCTTGTGTTCGTCCAAAGTGCAGAGGCAACACAGACACTTCTGATCTGAGCGGCAGAAAAACTCGTAAAGTCGGTCATGGCGAGGACAGATACGGTCCTGGAGTCTCCGGAGGACAGGGACCAGTTTGTGTTTCCTGAAAGCAGGGGACTCGAAGTGGGGCTGGATGTGAAGGGAGCAGTAAGAGACCAGACATATGAGACAGGAGCTGACGGCAGATTGTTTTTCACCGCTGCACACGTCGCAGAAAACCCCCTCGGAGCCGGAACCAGAGAAAGTTCGGGATTTGTCATGGAGGGTTTCTCTGAATTTCTCCACCAGATCCGCCAGGACGGTGTTCCTGTTGAGCTCGGGCCTAACGGCGAAGCTGCGTCTACACTGTGGACAGAAACAGCCCCCTTGGCCTCCTCCCTGGTCCCAGTATTCCTTGATACACTCCAGACAGTAGCTGTGTCCACAGGGCACAGTCACCGGGTCCGTCAGCAGCTCCAGACAAACGGAGCAACACAACTGCTGTTCGTCCACAGAGATATTAGCCTCCGCCATTTTTACACAGCTCAGTGTTTACATACAACTCACTTTCACTTTTACTTCTCTGAAAATACGACTCTGACGCTGCTGTTTACAGTCAAAACACTCTCCCTCTGTAGTACGGAGCCCGGTATGGGTCACTAACGACAAAAAAAAAAAAGAGGAAACTCTGTACGCACAGTTGTACCTTTAATCTTTACCCTTACTCAGTTTGTAAGCTCTACCCATGTATTATATATACTCTTTATTAAACATGTATTTAATTATTACAGGTTACATTTACATAACCATTTATTGAGACTTATTACTGTTTTAAGTCGCATTAATTACATACCCATATTGTAAAGTGTTACTGTGTATTTCTCTATATTTCCTTTATGTGTGAGGCAAAAACCATCAGAACCACTACACAGAGTTTCACAGTGGAATGATGTAATTACCCCAACTTCCGGCCACTTTAATTACAATATTGGAAATCTTAGCTAACTGTAAATAATTAGAAGTACTTTACTCACTCAAATAAACATATTTCAGTAATCAAATATGTGTAGATTAATGTCCAAGACTTGCTTGACTTTGAAAGGAAATCTGTTTTTAGATAAAAACGCTTTTGTTTAAGTAGGTGCCAATGCTGCTAAGCGCCCCCTAACTTCGGCCACCTCCGCTGCTTGTGACAGTCAAACGAGACCGTTACTACCACATTCAGTGGTTTTGAGAGGTTCACAATGAGATTACGTTTGTCCTGTGTTGGTATCCGTACTCTACGCGTAAGGATTATAATGGCGGTAGATTTCCCCTCAGAGAAAAGGAAGCTAACCGCTAAGCTATCTTTTACACTGAGGTAAATATCTGTCACGAAATGGAAATGTGTTGTGTTCTACATGCAGTTTTGCACACAAAGAATTACAACACTGTTAGAGATACTTAAATATTGTTTAGATATGTTATTTATTGCAAGACTGATGTTTAATCAACATGTCGAAATGTTGCTGTACTCTTTGCCTGTGCCAGACACTCTGTTCTTCCGTGGTTAATCCCTAAAAGGGAGTGCAAATCTTAAAACTCATTCTGCATCATCTCTTCTGTCCACTAGGTGGAGGCAAAACACAGTTAAAAAGATTCAGCTTCTGCTTTCGCTGAGTCAGTGTGGTTAAAACTCCGGCCAATCCTATCTTTCGGACTGAACGAAATGATTGAATGGCTTTCCTGCCTGTCTACTACATTCACCGGGCTTCCCATAAACTCGTGTTGCATTCAGGCATGGAGTCTAACACCTGGAGTGAGAGACGGGTGCAGACGCAATGGCTAAACAAAGAAAATACGGTCAGAGATAGTGAGAGATGGAGCCACAGGGCAAACCAGAGGGGAACATCAGTATAGCTATTGGGTGTTTTATTACATGTGATTTAGACATGAGGTAGGTGAGGCCGGTGGATGGTGTTTTAAGAAGGTGCCGCAGTTATCAAAGCAGATTCCTGTATTTTAGAGGAGTGGCATTGGAATGACAGCTGAATGTAGGGTGTGGGATATTTTCATTTTAAATTTTTTTAAATATCTGAGATAAGGCTGAGTATAAGTAAGATTCCTTAAGTCCCGTAGGCCGTAAGAGAAATCAGGTAGTTCATTGTTTGCCAATGGGTTTGAAATGAATTGTGAGTAAAATCATTCCTCTAGGACTTCTTCAACCCCACGTTTTGAACCTTACTGTTAAAGTCAGAGTATGGAAACTGATTATAGTGCTTTTTACTGAAAGTGCAGCTGTGAAAGTGCAACAACTAAAATAAATGTTGAAACACACACACACACTTCATCTAAATGGCTTAGAAATGAAGAAAGATGGGTTTTAACTTTAACTTGGTCGTGCTACAAAATGTTCAGAATTTTACACTGAAATCCTATAATTATTTCTGTCAAACACTTTATTCCATTTTTCATAATATGCATTGTTTTGGTTGCTAAATCATCATGAATATTTTGAGCGGTAGGCCTTCTGGCTTTATAGAGGCTGTAGCCTTGAAAAGGCCTCTGCACCTGGGAACAGAGTAATGATTCGTACGCACACACACACACCATCTCTGACCACAGTACTCACATTACCCAGTGGGTATAATTATTTTGCATCGGATGGCAACCCCCTCCAAAACCCACCCCCACCCTCCACCTTCTCGCTCTTGTTTACCAGTTCTCTGTGTTTTTCCTGCTGCTCTGTCTGGGTCGTGCTCCAGTGGCCTGAGAGTCAGCCGTAGGGACTCAGTGGGTTTATCTCTCAGAGCTGAATGCCACTGATGGTGGCGTGGAACAGGTGGAGGATTACTCATGACCAGCAGCCCCTGGAAACTGTTCTCCACCTGGAGCAAAGAAACCTGCCTCAACCCTGGACCTGTCTCTCTCCAGCTCTGTGTGTTTCTGTCTCAGTGGCTTATCCTGGGATTTTTCATATAAATTGTTTGTGTTTTTTTTCTCCTTTTCTAGTTTATCTACAGCCTCTATGCTTAACTCGTTCTCTCCTTTCTCTAACACCACCTCTACTTCCTTTTCTCTTATAAACACCCTGTTTCTTATTCTAGGCCTTTACCACTATGTCTCTCTGTCTGTGTCCCTCCCTCTCCTCGCTTTCCTCCATCAGACCAGAGCTCTGTCCTTCAGCTGCAATCAGGTCACTAATCCCAGAGCCACTTTTACCCCCATGAGTGTCCAAGAGAGATAGAGAGAGTCAGGGAGAGGAGACAAAGAATGAAAGGCAGAGTGAGTGTGAGAGAGAGAAGTAGTCAGAGTGTATACCTCTATGGCCAGAGCCGTACCTTGTCACACTGCTCTGGAGTTTTTCTATGTTTGTTCTCTGAGGGGTCTGTGTGTGTGTGTGTTCAGGGGAAGGGATGGGGGGTGGTCTCCTGTCTGAAAATCAACATATGCACTCATCATCATGTGCTTTTCTGGAAGAAGCCTGCCGACCTTGTCAAGCACGTCTCGCGATGCTAAACTGCAAAAGCTCCTTGAGGTGAAATCCTCCTGTCGCTAGCGATTAGCGTTCTCAGCAGGCCCCCAGACTTGCACACAGGGCCTGAGTGTGCGTCTGTGTGTGTGTATTTCCTTCTGTATGTGTGTGGGTGGTCTGTCGTTGCTTCTCCCACTGGTTTTTTGGGTCCTGCGGCCCACAAGCATTGGTGTGTAAGTCAAACTGCCGGCAACAGGCGGACCTCATCAGAATGACAGGCTTCTAGTGTGTGTGTGTGTGAGTGTTCTACAAGACCCCTGGCACATCCCAAACCCAACCACGCCCCATCCTCCCCTCCAAATGTCCAAAGGAGTGGTGCGTGCTCCTCTGTCGTTTGTGGGAAGTTTTTGTCATGGGAGCCATGTTTCTTTTTTTTCCTTGTTCCTTTCCCTGCACGGGATGGCGGGAGGCCCCCGCAGGGGTGTGTGTGTGTGTGTGAGTGTCTTTGTATATATGTGTGTGTGTGTGCACGCGCATGTGTTTTTGTGTGTTGGGAATGGTGCCATGCTGGATTAGGAACTCGGTGGCTGCATTTGATGGCAGACCTGGACGGACAAGCCCTGCCAGGCACAAACTGCTCAGCCCCATGATGTCAGAAGGATGGGGGGAAAAAAAAAAAATAAAAATTAGCCAGCGCTGGAGCACAGAGACAGATGACACCCAGCAGGAAGCTCCAGCCAAATCTGTAAGCAGCCACGATCCAGCTGACTTGCCCTAGGGTACCTGTCTCCGTGAGGAGGAATCCACAGCACACCGTGAGCTGTCAAATTAGCTCACAGCTCCGGAAAGGCTGAGGAGATGTGGCCCCCATGTCGTGAACAGGAGACGATTATAAAATGTTATTAATTTACTGTTGCTTCCTGTCCTGTTTATTATATATATATATATATATATATATATATATATATATATATATATATATATATATATACACACACACAAACACACACAGATCAGCCATAACATTTTAAGACACATTCTCAGTTTTAGTGTGTGTTGTGCTGGTATGAGAGGATCAGACACAGCAGCACTCCTGGAGTTTTTAAAGCCTTCAGTGTCACTACTGGACTATGAATCGTCCACCGACCAGAAATATCCAACCAACAGTGTCCTGTGTCACTGATGAAGGGCTAGAAGAAAACCAACACAAACAGATGAGCTACTGACTCTGAATTTACATTAAGGTAGGAGTGTCTAACAGAGTGGACAGTGAGTGGACACAATGTTTAAAACCTCCAGCAGCACTGCTGTGTCTGATCCACTCTGACCAGCACAACACACATTAACACATCACCACCGTCAGTGTCACTGCAGCGCTGAGAATGACCCACCACCCAAAGCATACCTGGGGGGGGGCTATAGTCTGTATTTATAAAACCCCAGGGTTCCTGTGTGGTCAAATTAACCAGTGTTAAATTAACACTGAGAATGCTGACGTGTGTTACATTTTTTACACGTACATTGTTGATTTAACACTAATAGTGTTGACTTAACACTGGTGAATTTGCTGTCTAGAATGGGTGTATATATCCACTTACCATATGTGTAATCTGTAGTTCTGTAGACAGCAGTCCATCTTTTACTCTGCTTACTTTAACCCACACTTTTGTTTTTCAATGCTCAGGACACAGACTGGACCACCACAGAGCAGGTATGACTTTGGGTGTTGGATCTTTCTCAGCAGTGCTGTGACACCAAAGTGGTGGTGGCATGTTAGTGTGCGTTGCAATGGCATGAGAGGATCAGACACAGCAGCGATGCTGGAGTTTTTAAACAGTGTCCACTCACTGTGCACTCTGTTAGAGAAACCTACCTTGTCAGTTGACCTTGTAGATTTAAAGTCAGAGACATTAGCTCGTCTGTTGTTGCACATTTGTGTTAGTCATCCTCTAGTCTTTCATCAGTACTCACTTGACACGTTTGACTGGATAATTTTAATTGACACACTATTCTCAGTCCAGCAGTGACACTGGTGTGTTAGAAAACTCCAGCACTTCTGTATCTAACACAATCACACTGAAGTGGTGGAACAACATACTGGCATGTTGCCATAGATATTTAGGTAAAACGTGTAACACAACAGAAGTTTGCAGACATGTTTAGACGTGTGCTTGCATTTGTTTCACACTTTAATATATGAAAACACAACATAAGTTTGCACAGCAATCCAGCTGAGAAAATGGGACAGCCACCCATGCCATGTGCACTACCATCACGGATACTGGCTTTAGAACTGTGTGCTTATAATAAGCTGGATGTTCCCTCTTCTCTTCAGCCTGAACAACAGGACCTTTAGGATTTCCTAAAAGAACCCCACATTTTGATTTGTCAGACCACAGGACACTTGACCACTTTGCCCCAGTCCATTTTAAACGATCTTGGGCGCAGTAAAAGCAGTGGCATTTCTAGGCCATTTTCGTATATGGTTTGTTCTTTGCATTGATAGAATTAAATTTGTGGATGCAGTGAAAAACTGTTTACAGGCAATGTTTTTAAAAAATGTGTTTCTGAGTCTCTGAAGTAATTTCAGTTACAGAAACATGTCATGGGCCTTGTACCTTGATCTGTTCTATCTGAAACTTAATGGTATCTGAAAAATCCCCGTTTCTTTGCTATTTTACATTGAGAAACGTGATTCTTGAACTGCTGTATTATTTGCCTGTGCAGTCCTTCACAGAATGGTGAACCACTCCCTGTCTTTACTTCTGAAAAACATAGCCTTCCTGAGATGCTCTTTTTAAACCCAGTTATGTCACTGAAATATTTCCGTAAAACAAATCCTCTGACGTCATAAATATAATTACAAAAACATTTTCTATATAGACCACATGACTGTAAAAACAGATATAGAGGCAGGTAGAGGCAGATATTTCAGATGGAGCCCTGGTGTTTGGGTAAACACAGTGCCAGTGGTTTTAAAAGAAGGGGGAGGGATATTTTGGTTGGCTGTTTTTCAGAAACTATGGGTTTCTTACTTATCCCTGATCAGTGTATATACTGGTCTCAGGTACACCATTTAGAGCAAAAAGGACAAATAGGCAGGACATGCATTTTACATACAATATACAATCCCACACATAGTCATGCACCAGAACAAACAACAGCTTCCCAGCTTCCTCCTAAACGGCATGAAGTGAACTCCATGGCCAGTTGTGTTTGCGACTCATCAGACCCTCAGTAGAGAGAAAGCAAGAGGATACTCAGACCAGGTTGTTTCCTGAGGGACTTGCTGTAGCTGAGAGAGATGTGTAATATCATGGATGGAGGGAATGCCATTCTACTTTCTCTTTCCTCTTCTTATCACTTCTCCACTCTCCCCCTCTCTCCTCCTGTCTCTCCACTCCTGTCCCTGTAGGTCATTTACTGCTGTTCTCAACTCAGCCTCAGAGGATAGTCTTTATGAAGAGGAGGAAAAAAAGGGCAACATCATGAGTGAGGGCAAAGACGTTCCATGAAATCTGATCATATTCCACTGTAAACTGATATGTCTGCTTGCATTATAACTGTTTATTACTGCCATAACAGCTTAGAGGAAAATCCCATTGCTCAAATATTGCTCTTATATGGCTCAGGAGAGGGTGAATTCCTGAAGTTCCTTTGGAGAAACAACTTGACATAAAGGAGACCTAAGATACCTATAAACTACTGGCAGCAACAGACCCGAGGAGGTCTTAAGACTTGGGTGAGAAATGAATAAGACCTCCATTAAAACTCGTGAGATTCATAAGCTATTTTTGACAGCGGAAACATCTGAGGAGCAGGACACCTACAGGTGAAATCATACACTTTTCAACTTTTCAAGTAAACACACATCTTTATTAAGTCATCTGTGCCATGGTTTGGGCAAAATACCACAAGGATGTACCACCACTGCACTGACTTCCCTTGTCTAAATAGCCCGGTTCAGAATGGCCAGTTTCATCGCCTGTTCCTTTAGATGAGAGTGAGCCATTGCTCTGCCTACCCCTGAGCATGCAGGAGCAAGAAATGAGCAGTTTTTTGCTCTATATTAAGAATATTCCTTTCTCATATATAATCAGAAATTAAAGGCATAGTTTACAATTGTAATAAAAAACACACACAATTCAGATGTTTCCTCAGCATTTGTTCTCAAGTCCCAAGTTTGTTCTGGAAACCAGTCTAATGACTTTACGAAGCCCCAGTGTCTGTAAAAAAGTGAAAAAACAAATGATCTCTGTCTGATGTGCTAGGTGACATGCTGATAATTAACCTAATTTAACAACAACAACAACCAGACTTTTGCTGTGGTCCAAAATTTTTTAATAAGTTGCTGACATAACAAAATGGGCAATTTTTTCAAAAAGCAATAATATTTCAATTTCAAGATTTGAGTATAAACAGTAAGATGTGTGGCTTAATCAGCCTTGATTTATTTATTTATGTATTTATTTTTTCCAAGCTAGCCAAGTAGCCAAGACTGGTTTGAAAGACAGGATCCAGTTGCTAAGCAAAAGGAAGGATGGCTCTAAATAATTATATTTATATTGTTATTAATAAAAACAAGGGTGGCATGGTGGCCTGGAGGTTGTGGGTTCGATTCCCGCTCCAGGTGACTGTCTGTGAGGAGTTGGTGTGTTTTCCCCTTGTCCTCGTGGGTTTCCTCCGGGTGCTCAGGTTTCCTCCCACAGTCCAAAAACACACATTGGTAGGTGGATTGGCAACTCAAAGTGTCTGTAGGTGTGAATGTGTGTGTGTGTTGCCCTGTGAAGGACTGGTGCCCCCTTCAGGGTGTATTCCCGCCTTGCGCCCAATGATTCCAGGTAGACTCTGGACCCATTGCGACCCTGAACTGGATAAGGGTTACAGATAATGGATGAATGAATGAATAATAAAAACAACAACATTTACTTATATTATAAATACAATATTAAGATTAGTAAATGCCTACAAATGGGTGGAAAATCAAAGATTAGAAAACCCACCTGTTTTGGTTCAGGCAGGAAATAGAACAAAGGGCACCAAAATAAAGGCTAGCTATCACAAAAAGAGTAAAACATAAAAGTGAATTACTTTCTCAATTGCACACACTGTCAAAGGAAAACATTTAATGTATAAAACTAAAGTTCTTTAAAGATTAATATATTTCTTCAGACTCACGTCTCATGTATCTCACGTATCATAATACCACTTTAAAAGCTAACAACAAAAATAAGTCAATATTACCCACGTATGGAGCAGAAATAGAGCAGTAGTCTTACATCTGCTCGTGCTTTTCAACTTTTGGAGTTCTCCCCATTGTCTAAAAAAACTCCAGATGCTTTTGCTCTGCCATGAGCAGAGAGAGAGAGAGACAGGAAGCCTAGCGTGCCGCACAGAGACAGTTTGGTTTTTAAGACACTTTGTAAACACATTAAAATGGTTTCAAGCAGGAAAACAGACTGGAGATCAAGAAATGGTGAGGAAACAGCCTTAGAATTTTATAGAAGTGTTTAATTTTATAAAAATCGTGAATATCATCTTTAAGGGGCAAATGATTTATTTATTTATTTGTTTATTTATTTATTTATTTATTTTTTTGTGGCATCCCTCCGGGGAACTCTTTTGGAGCCCTGGAGCACAAAGTACTTACATAAACTTAGAACTGTATCCCATTTTGCGTCATGTCCAGCTGTTTGTTTTCACTACACCTGTTAAACCCTTCCATCCCCTCCAGATCCTTATAATAAGTTTATTCACCCAGCAACATGGCATGAAATTACATTACTGCAAGTAACACAGCAGATTTACACCAGTGGTGCAACCACTAAACATCCGCAGAGGCAGTCACGTGTTTGTCCTCAAGTATGATGAAGATATATTCAACCACTTCCAGTAAAAGGGGTCCAATGTGACGGTACGGACAGGGCTGGTCGTAAAGAGATCAGGACCGGATTGTTAAAAGTAAACAAAACAAGATATATCAAGTTGGAGCGAGTATGTGCACACAAAGTCCTGTAATCTTGTGCACATGAAAGAGAGACACTGGGTCCATTGTGAGAGTGATAGGCTTGATGGCGTAAAACACTGATATAACCTACTTCAACAGTAGTGTGTTCATCAATAGAGTCTTTTGAGAGACCACACCAGCCCATTGCCTCGGGCTATGAGGGCTTCAGGGCCTTGTTCAAAGGCTCTGGGTTTAGCGAAGTAGGCGTTAGAGAGTGCGACCCTCTATATCTATGAGAGGAGACGGTTAGAAGAGTTAACAAGATATGTGGAGGAACACGAGACCAGCACAATAACATGCCTTTGTCCCATGTCCTGATGCGCCACTCTTGGGTGCAAATGTCGATTTCACGCTCGCCTCGAGCGTGTGAGTTTTTCAAAGGAGCCAGCAATCAGCAGTGTGTCATGTGCACTTAAATATAGCCTGAAAGATTTGCTTTCTTTAAAGAAGTCCCCAGTAAGCAAACACTCTGCTCAGTGAAGATGATCTTCTCACTTGTATCAGATATCCTCGAGCTGAATGACTTGAGGCTTAGGAAGAGCATGGCTTGCAGCTCAATGCACATGTCCACAGCTTCCATTTTGCACAAGGCCCACAGGCGCCTTCTCCACAAGTTTCTCTGACTAATTGAATAGAGCACTAACTTCCATTTCCTCAAAGCCGAAAAACAAACCCTCCAGCACGCCATGGATGTCAAGGTGTTTCTAGATGGAGCTGTAACTGATTTCACAGCATTTACACGCATTAGCATCTAGATGTATTATATTTTGGTGATGAAAGTTATGCTGAATTGCTGTGTCTGAAAGTCGTTCATTCATCTGATCTCTGGCTCTCAACATACATACTTCCCATGTCTCAGCTGATTTGAAACTGGGACTGGGGTGGCACGATGGTGCAACATGTAACTTCACTGCCACACAGCTCCAGGGTCCTGGGGTTCTGGGTTCAAACTGTGTGTCACTGTGTGTTTGTGTTTGGGAGATGCCCTTCAATGGACTGGCGCCCTGTGGTCGCAGGTGGGCTCCAGAAGCTCATGTGAAAAATCACTGCTCGAAAAGGTTCTGGAGGCAGTGCTGTTCAAAGCAGAACAACTGTGATATGGTTATGAGCCAAAAGGTGTGGTTGACAGTGATTGGTTACCATGCATTGGGCAGAGATTTTAAAATAACACACCACAAACTGGTTAAGACATTTTGTTACATCTTATTCCAATATGTTAATTTCAACCCATAAATGGTAATTAACATTTTCAATTCAGTTACAATTAGTATTAATTAGTATGCATGGTAAATTATGGAGTTACAGTTAGATGAGTACACAGTAGCTTATAGCACGTTATGTGTGTGTTAAGAGCTAATAAGTTGTAGTGTGAAGCAGGTGAACAATGAGATTGGGTCCAGAGAATTTGACAGCTTTTCTGCATATAATTGATATATGGTTTCTCCTGTTTCTGCTTTTAATGAAGTGCTCTAAATCCCAATTTTGTCAAAATTTTGTCTAAATTTGTCAAAGTAACATGACAGTTTCCCTTGCATTCCTATCTGAGGTTTTGAAGGTCACAGACATTCAACAGTGGCTTCAGTCGCCCTACACACAGATTGAGGTTTCACTGGATATCCCAAATCTTTTCACAAAATTATGGAAAGTAAATGGCGAAAGACAGAAATCTTCTAATGCTCTGTTTCAACTATTTAACAATTCTTTTGAAGTACGTTTGTCAGTTAAATTAAGATTCAAAATAATTAACATGGACATGGTGCAGCAGGTAGTGTTGCAGTCACACAGCTCCAGGGACCTGGAGGATGTGGGTTTGAGTCCCGCTCCGGGTGACTGTCTGTGAGGAGTGTGGTGTGTTCTCCCTGTGTCTGCGTGGGTTTCTTCCGAGTGACTGTCTGTGAGGAATGTGGTGTGTTCTCCCTGTGTCTGCGTGGGTTTCCTCCGGGTGACTGTCTGTGAGGAGTGTGGTGTGTTCTCCCTGTGTCTGCGTGGGTTTCCTCCGGGTGACTGTCTGTGAGGAGTGTGGTGTGTTCTCCCTGTGTCTGCATGGGTTTCCTCTGGGTTCTCCGGTTTCCTCCCACAGCTCAAAAACACACGTTGGTAGGTGGATTGGTGACTCAAAAGTGTCCGTAGGTGTGAGTTGGCTTGTGTTACTCTCTGAAGGATTGGTGTGTTCCTGCCTTGCGCCCAGTGATTTTGGGTAGGCTCCAGACACACCGCAAAACTAAACTGGATAAATAGTTATAATGAATGAATGGAGCAGTAAGTGGACACTGCCCTGCTCATCTTAGTGTTTCCTGCTTTAACTCAGGAAAGGCTTATTAATAAGCGGATTAAATTGATCAGGAAAACAACTAAATATATCCTTCCATGGTTCAGAACTTATCCTGATCTTAGGGAGACAATGCAGACTGGAGGATGGTCTGTGTGCATGTGTGTGTGTGTGTTTGCATGTGTGTGGTGTCAGGTGCTCATTGAATGCCTAAGCTTCAGCTACATGCCTTCAGTCCAAGATGAAGGCAGTGAGTGGTGAAAGAACACAGGGAAAGGTGCAGTTCTGCTTCAAAAGAGTGTCCAGCCAAGGGTCATTCATTAGTGACAGGTACTGGTACGGTACTGATGTCGGATGGTTAGTTCTGGATCACAGACCTTTCCATTTCATCCTGAATATACTGCATGGGGCTTCCTCACTCCAAAGAACACAGCTTTACTGGGCACTTAGTAGCGGGCATGAAGACCTTAAGCTTATGCAGTTGCTGAAAAGTGTGAGACGGTGCTGCAGATCACTGCCAAACAGCTCTAGGATCTCAGGGGTCCAAAGTTCAATCCCTGCCTCGGGTGACTGTCGGTGAGCAGTTGTGGTGATCCAGGTTTTTCCTCAGAGTCTAAAAAGCCCATAGGTGGATTGGCTGTGTGAAATTGCCCACTGGTGAATGGGTGAGACCTAGTGATCACGGGTAGGACCCAGAGCACAATGAAGCTGTTACTGAAAATGAATGAATGAGTTGCTAAAAAAAAGTGTCCCATTTAATGTCATGCTTTTTACATTATTATTTTTACAAATATCTAAATAGCATATTAAAAAATGACTTGTGCATTTCCACATGATGCTGAATAAAAAAGCATTATTTTATACATCTCTTCTTTCTATTGGGTAATTCAGTGTCAAAAGCATATCAACACTTTGTTTTGTTCTTTTCTCAAACAGTACATAAGCTCACTATTATAGTTTTTTCAACTGGAGCCATGGCAACATTTTAAAGCAGCTTCACTGTGGAAAAACAATCTGGTTTTGGGGCCCAGTGCAGGGCTGGAATGATTTTGTGTTTTGTCTCTTCTCTTGGTGGTTACATGATTCATTAGCACAAAATAAAAATTTTATTTGACGTGACCCCTGGGCCAGTTTGATGGTACGTGGTCTACAACCTGGAAATCCACGCTAGGTTTTCCATAAGATAATTGCTTTAATCAGCTATTTTTGTATTTTGGTAAACAGATATGTATGTTTGAAATGTAAATGCCTGTGTGCTTATTGCTTTTTGCTTAAAGGCACAGGGAAGAATACTCCCACGTCTCATAAAAAAAGCCAAACAAAGCAGCTTTAGTGCTTTTAGCAATGAAGCTACTTAAATTTGATGCATACATAAGATCAGACTTGTCAGCTATTACATGTACAAGCTTCAGTGTTACACTGTAAACGTGATTATAATGAGAAACATTAAAAACAACTTACAAAACACGGTAGTCCAGTTAGGTAACGGTTTATCACATATAATTACATCAAGCCATCTTCATGTTGTTCTGCCAAAGAGATGTGTTTTTAGCTCCTTTCATTAGAGAAACATGATATGAAATGAATGTTTTGGGGGCAACAAGAGCGAGAAAAGCTTAATTTCACTCCAGGTTTAAATAAATTAGTCTAAATTAAAGCCTGTTCAGTAATACGCAGCAAATTAGAAATTCCTGCACTAGCTCACGTGTGACGCGTATGCAGATGAGACAAGGAGCGATGCTAATGTGAGCTTGTTTTTGTACGGTTTTTTTTTGTCTTTGATGGTGGTCATTACAGGGGGTAGCTAAGGGTGCTGACCCTCTGTTGCCTCCCCATCTCATAGCACACAAACACTGCAACACTACCGCAGGGTGGAGTCCCATCTCTCAGCCTCTCGCCTCTGGAGCCCTGAGAGAGCTTTTAAAAAGGATCCTCTTTGTCATGCCGTTTCAGTTGCAATTACTTTTAGTATCACTTCCAACAGCAGCCCCAAGACATTCTATCAGAAGACATTAAGACAGGAGGCCTTACTAAAGTTCCCTGGCAAGACCTGTAGGGGAGAGAGGGCGACTGGGGGAGGTGGGTACGTGAGACTGATACCTTCTCCTTCATAAAGCACGCTCTGTAATGGCACTGTGGCACGGACACGTACAAAGAGCTGCTTCTCTAGGTCTAGGTCTTTATATATACCTGATGACTGGACAAACACTTGTTCCTCCATTTTTGTTTTAGCATCATTCCAAAAGTCCATGATGAATAAAAATAACTTACAAGAATAGTTTATCCATTTCTTGCAAAATTACCAGAAGGACATCAAATTCCAAGCTATGGATTTGACCCTTTGATCTATACATTATTCTAAGCTTTCAAATCTTATTACAATTAATTAATGTTGAATAAACTTTAAGGCACACTACGTTTTAAGTTTATGTTTTGTTCAAGTTTATTTTAAATATTTAAATCATAAAATGCCTCCTCCTCTAATAATAAAATAATTAGGTATTATGCTAAAGTTAATCCAGTTTTCTGACAAAAATAACCAGCGATAACTGTGACCCCTCAGGATTAATGTAAACCGTAAGCACAGCTTCAACACTGTGAACCTACCACGGAGTCATAAGACCTCATTTAAAAAAAACACTGAGACAAACACAAATATGTATAACCTCAACTTCCACCCGATCTGAAGCAGAATGACTTCTTCAGGCCTTGCAGTATATATCCCCCCTTCCACCCTCCTCCTCCTCCTCCTCCTCAACCCCTGGTGCCCTCAAGCCATATGCACAACCTCTTGAGTGAGTGGCTGCACACACATGGTGCACGGGGGCCTGCACATCCACATTCTCCAGAGCGAAAAAGAGGAGCTTCTCGCAGCTGAGGCAAGGTTTCCACAGTGCACGGAGTCTAATTCTGGAACAGTCTGTCATCCGTGCCTGAGTTAAAGTGCCATCCCTGTGCCTCGGGTCACACACATGCTCTTTAGCACCTTTTCTCAAATCAGACTCTCTCTTTGATTGATGAACTGAACTGAGGAGGGTCTTGTGAACTTCTCTGCACACACATACGCACACCTGGGATCCTTCGTCGGCTCGTGTCAAGACCTTACTTTACCAAGCTGGGAAGAAAGACGAAAAAGAACATGCCCTCACTGTTAAAGCTGACGTCCATGATTTCAATCAAAAACGCTAAAAGACTGAGGCTGTTTTCTCACCATTTGCTGCTCTCTGGATTGTTTGCATGTTCAAAATTGGTTTACTGTTTGTTTACCCATTTGCAGACATCAGGGCTTTGTAAACAAAGTATCTCAATCCGGTGTGCTAGGCTTTCTCTCTGTTCATGGCAGAAAAACAGCATTTTGGAGGTTTTAGACAGCAAAGAGACCTCCAAACATTGAAAAGCATGAGCCGAAATGGGGATATTGCTCTATTTCTGCTCCGTAGATGGGCAATTTACCTATTTTTGCTGTCGATGTAACTTTGGGAGATCGCCAACTCCATGAAAGTAAACGCAGACATAGAAGTGCTACAATTTCTGTGGTAATTCAAACTTACAGACAAGCTAAATTTCAGCCACGCCATTTTGTTCCCCTTAAATATACAGTCCGATGTTAAAAGACACAAAACATCTGAATGAACTTCTGACTGACAGTACTTTGCTGTACGTATTTCACCAATGAATCCCTGCAACAAATGGTTAAATAAACAAGGAAACCCAAATCATCACTCAGCCAACAGGCATGTGGATGAACTATTGTCTGTGACAGAGGCATCAATCCCAGCGCATCCCCTCCCTCACAGGCTCCTTCCTCCTTCGCGTCCACAGTCATCTAATTGCAGCAGACAATCAGATGCCATCTTTATGGGTGCATGGTAGAAATGTCACTGCCTGTTGGAGGCAGTGAGTGCAGGAACTGTCACAACTGTTTACACTGTGCTAACAGGCCCCCACGCAGCCCCCGATTGTTTTGTTGAATCAATCAGGGGTCCACTCGGTTATGCCAGCTTTGCGTCGAGTCCGGCGCGCATGTCTCTTTATCTCGTTAACGAGACATAACGAACAGTTGGTGAAAAACTTCTCAAGCACCGCAGGGTGACGGCACATAAACACGCCGCTCTAAACACAGCCTGTCCTTACAGAGTTGGCGCCCATCCATCCACTCCTCCAGCAGAGCGGTGTCTTCACAACAGGCCTGTTCCAATGACGTCCAAGCAAACGGTGAATGCTTCCTTAAATGGGTTAGGGAGGTATGCAGCTACCTTGAGGTGCTACCCTGGCTCTCTGCTGAGTCCCCTGCTGCCTGAAAAGTAAGAGAAACCCAAAGTGTCATCATGCAGATGCTCGGGTGCCCGAGGCTCACTCTTTGTGTTCTCCCAGCATTTGCTGCAGTTTGCGATGATGGTTGGCTAGATGGTGATTGGACCCCTACTGAGAGCAGAGCTCCCCTCAGATTCTTGTTGAGACCTTGGACCACTTGCACCTTGACCCCAGTCTTTATAGGGGGTAAGGCAAATTAATGGTATCTAAACTACATGAAGCAAAAAGAGTTTCTATGCTGAAGGCAATCATTCTGATTGGGCTTTCCCCAAAAATCCCTGCTGAGGAATTCTAGTGGCACAATGAGCCTAGTCTGCTATAACGAACCCTGTCTGAACATTTAGGACGAGTAACATGTCGAGTGATATTACACTTGCAAAGCACATCATGTGCCATATATCTTTTCTGGCATCTTTAATGCTTGGAATTAACTTTCATAAGCATAACGGGTTCATGATTTATTGTTAGTGAGGTCAATTAAATGTCACTCGTTCGTTTTTTCTCTACCTCAAATCAATGCAAAACTTGATCTTGGATTATTCCAACAACTGAATGTGATTGGTACAGAAATAAGCAAGGGAACAGAGGCACTACTGTGGTGATATCCGTTATCTGGTCACAAGGCTTGTTCTGATGACTGCTTGATTTGTGTTCCCTCGCCAGTTTGCACTTTTTCCAAACACACATGGCTTTGTTCCTCTGTTTCTCTGTGGACACAGTGATCGTCTAAAGCAAAATTCATTACATTCCACAGAAAGGGACGCACCAGTGACAAGACAGGGGGAGAACTCATGGAGGACATGGAAAGTACTGCGATTTCCCTTTTTCCCCCCACCATTTATTGGCACAAGAGCAGTTTCTGTTGACATTAAATAACAAATTCGGCTTGGGAGCAGCAGCCGTTTCATAAAGGAGGCTTACGAGGGAGGAAATACAATAAAAAGAACAGAGGGATGTTTGTCAGCATATGCACAGCAGATAGGTGAAAGAGCAACAGGGCTGCTTTTCCCAAACTTTCATTATCAGAGGATTTTCTACCACAAAGACTGTGGACAGAACGGCTCCAAACCAGCTTGGCCACATGGTGTGCGTTGCAGAAACGGACTCAGATCTGCTCAAGATGACATTTTTCAGATAGAACAATAAATCTACCCTTGTCAGGAAAACACCTGAATTCTTCTCTTTGACTTGTGCTGACAGATTCATTTCCAACCGTTCGCATACATATGTAACAAACTCCTCAAACGTTCATGTGGAAGGAAAAAAACAAAACAAAAAAACCTGTTACCCTGAAATGTTTACATTTATTATAAAGCAAGTGCATCAGCCAGTACCCAGTTGGATGCAGCTGAAAAACCGCTGGAGTTGTGTGTCACAGTAGGATTTTCCAGCCTAGGGCAGCAGAGTGGGGGATTGTGGGCAAGATGACGTGTAGTGCGTGGTTGTCGCTCCCGGTGGCTGTCTGGCGGTGGAAGAGAAACACGGCGCTGGCTTGCCCGCTGCAGCTGGTAGTCTGCCCTCTGCCCCACAGCACAAACACGCCAAGCTAGGCTAACCATTCCACACTGCCCACACAACTACTTCATCTGAGAGGAAGCGAGTGAAAAAATTGTGGAAAACAACAGGAGAATCGGCCAGAAATATAATAACCAAAAAAAGACTAAATAATAATGTGTAATTTTAATCCCTGTACATCCATCTGGGTCTGGTTGACCATACTTCTAGACTGTTAACAGCGTTTCTTTGTTCCTTATGTCTGTAAGAAATTATTTAATTCCAAGGTGAGGAAGTTAATTTATTAACAAACAGCAACAGGCCATTTTTATATTGTTTATAACAGGTGTTACCTGAGCAGCAGATTTTCCCTTGTATCCCGAAACTTAAAACGATTGTAGTCTACCCTTCATAAATATACATGCCCATTGATATCACACTTAAGTCCAATTAATACATATACAGAAAACAAATCCCACTTGTCCATTTCGCTGTTCCAAAGATCTGAACTTGCCTTGGTCTCGCAGGTATAGAAAACCTAGCTTGCATGGGGCGGTACAATGAAAGGTAAAGGGTAAAGATGTAGGCCCTTTGGCTCGTCCTCCATTACCGTGCTGCTTGGTTTAAGGGGTGAACGGGGGTCAGTGTTGGCCACTGGGGTACACTCTGTTCCTCAGAACCACCACAGGGGGCAGGTGGTGACGCACTCCTGGATAATGCTGGATATGGTCAAACCACCGAGTAACGTTCAAAACCTTTTCTTTCTCCTGTACTGCAAGGTCCATCTGAGGACAGAAAGGAGATAAAGAAGAAGTGAGTAAAGATCTTTGCTAAACAGTGTCTTTGTCTAAAACAACCTAGGGAGAAAGTCTGTATTTTTTTAGGCTGTAAGTGAAAAGCAAAAACTTAATTTTATTTAATTGATATTATTTTTACATATTATTATTATTAATAATAATAATATTAAAACTTTAAATCTTGCATCCCTAACAACTTCTGAGTATATGTCTCCCACTCCAGTGCCTGTGTTGCAGAATGTAAAATGAACATTTTAAGATTTTAAGTGACCATCTGGCTCCTGAATTTTTGAATTAGTAAAAATCTGAATTATTTTAACGTTTTTATTTTTCGAAGTGAAAACAACTACGCGTCCTGTTCAGAATTTTGTGCCCTGCAGATTTGTTGTATTCTCCCATATATAAAATGTAAATTGAGTAGTCATTTTTGGATATGAATATCTTATTCACTAACATCTGTTTAATTTAAAATTGGAATGTAAATGAAAAAGTAGCCATTTAAAAAAATGGTAATCTTGTAAACCTGCCTTAATCAGGTCAGTCTTTTCTTGTCTAACCCAAGTAATGACCATTTCCTACTTATAAAATAATTCTCCTATCCTAACACAAAGAAAGGTACTTACGACTATGTGGTGGATGCCATAGTACATCAGAGCATCAGCCAGAGTGAAGCTGTTACCGGCCAGATAAACCTTATCCTCCAGGTATTGGTTAAGTTCCTACAAAAAAAAGTTGAACATATTAATGAAAGTCATACAGGCATTCTAATATACGACGAGTTAGAAAGATACTTGTGAAACAACAGCTATATGTTGCATATTTTGTCAAGTCACCTAATTTTAATTAGACTGAAACAATAAGATCATAGTTTATATGCCTGGGAAATGTAAGAGTCCACAGCTGTTTGCCCTTTAAATAACTTTCTTTCATTCACTTGTTTAAAAAAAGGCCTGTTAATCCACAGGGATAATGGCAATCTAATACATTTTACACAAATAACATAATAAATTCACAGATATTGCAAAAACAATACGAAGCACTGGTTGTCAAATGTGTTTAAATATGTAATATGTTCATCTTGTTAAACTTAGTTGAGAAAAAAAAAAAAAAAAAAAAAAAAAAAAACTTTCCACAAGATTTGGATGCAGCAAGAGGACACAATGCGAGGGTGGTGTGTGTGTGTGTGTGTGTTATGTATGTATATGTGCATAGAGGTCCCATGGGACAAGTCCATCTTTAGCAATTGTGTGCAGTACAGCTTAGCTTCTTGAGGGCTAATGGAGTCAGTGAGTGTTCAGCGGGAATTTAGGCATGAAGAGGCAGCCGCTGTTCTCGGCTCCTTACTGAACAGCGTTCGCCCCAGCACACACACACACACTTTCTCTCTCTTCTGTCCAACACTCGCCTGCTTGACCTGCTCCCCTCCAGCTATAGAGCCAGCCAGCCCTGCGCCTCCCCCTTCACCATCAGCTTCTCACCAATGTGCTTAAACATTAAAATGGAACACGAAGAGAGAAAAAACAGTGCAAACCTTTAGGCTCCTTGCTTCATTCACTGGAGCTTGTCTAAAAAACATTCTGATAAAATATATCTATGTGCACCTAATTTGTATTTCTCAGACACTGAAACTTGACACTATGCATTATTTGAAATTAGAGGCCTTAAAAAATGCCACTTTTGTCAAACTGCCAAAACTTAACTGGCCACAAACTTGACCCTCATTCCCACGTGAGCAGTGTAAAATGACATGAAAAAAAATTTTTTTTTTGATTTTGCAAAAGATAGAACCAATACCAATTTAAAAAAAAACTTACAGTTCTGATAACTGAACAAACAGGCTATTATAACTAAACATGGTCAACATTTAACCAGCATTAGGGTGACAGACATCCTCCTTTACCCGGACATGTCCTCTTTTTTAGACTTGAAAAAATATCCGGGCGGAATTTCACAAATGTCCGGGATTTTGTTTTTCTAGAGCTTACATAGAACTTCGAGAAGCGTTTCGTTCACAAACTAGTCCCGCCCTCCTCTACTCCGATTGGTTCGCTTGAGTGAGAAGGGGGGCGTGGTGAAGTAGCCTAAAATCTTCTGATTGGACGGTCTGACTGTAGAGCTACCGTTATTGGTCGATAACCTTCTCTGTAAACATTTAATTGGTCAGTCTGCACGTCACGTCCCCTCGTGTATGTATATATACACACACATTTTTATTTAACTTTAAATAAGCATTTCTTTAACATCATTATTTATTTAAGATATGAGTATGAAGCAAATATAAAATAATTTTTAAAACTATTCCAAATCCACCTGAGAAGAGAACTTTGGTGAAGAAACTACAGGTCAATGAGCTTGCTCACGCAGACACACTAGCACTGTTTTCTTTGCGTATAAATGACGGTCCAGCAATAAGCCATGCTAGAGCGGTTTAATATTGTCTTATTAGTATTTCTGCACCTATATACTGATGTTTCTGAATGTATCTGTAATGTATGACTCATAAATGTACCTTATATCTGAGCCCATTACAGCTGATTATATATGTTCCTTTTTGTGAATATCAGTCTGCTGAGTGTTTGTTCTTTTTGTAATATCCATTGAAAATGACAGATTTTCACTCACCTTTGGTGCAGTACGTGTTAATTGTATTGGGATGGTTGTTGAAACTGACAATGTGACATACAAAGACTCCCAACTAAAAATATTTTCACCAGCCACCACTGGTAGCTGTAGCTTTAGTTAAGCCTTTAGTACACAGCTCTGAAAGTGAGAATGTGCTCTGTACATTCAACTACATTCACTTCTGTGTGTTGTTCAGTGTATTTTTTAAAAATGATTCTAAATTATCCCATAATAATCAAACCAAACTGAATCAGGGTAAAATTGGAGATTTCATGGCATAGTAAGTAAATCATACTGAACAGTTGGGATGTCTGAGATTTATATCTAACACCAAAAGAACTATAACTATAATATATATATATATATATATATATATATATATATATATATATATATATATATATATATATAAATAAACACTGTCCACAGATCTTTCAGTTAACAATGCCATGGCATTTACAAACAAGATCTTTCCTCTTGGCTGTAGCCCTCCTTGCCTCTTCAGTGTGTTGTGATCTGCTGTCTCAGAGTCCTGCTGAACTGCTCAGACAGTGAGCAGCTCTGGGCACAGCACTGGCCCTTCGTTACCGTTTAAACTGACACTATTAAGCGCCGATTACTACAGTGCCACTCAGGACCAGCCAGACATAACAGAGGCTCTGAGGCCCAGGCTGCTAGCGGTGACGGTGCCGAGAGGAGTCGGTCCTGACAAGCTTGTGTCAAAAACATTGCTGCATGCTGTTGACGCTTTTTAAATGCTTGATCCATTCTGAACAGATTCACAGGACAAAGCGCAACTTCCCTACATTAAAGCATGTCAATTAAACCCTATTAAATCAGTCAACAATCTGAAGTCTGTTTAGAGATGCTCCTTATATGCTCAGGAATGTTTTATTGAAGAAAGACAGGAACAAATGTCAAGTTAATGTCATTAGAAAATATATTTAAAACACAGATTTAAACTTTTGTTGAGAACTAGAACATTAAATGTTGATTATTTGTAAAACTGAATACTGGTCAAGACACCCATAGAAAAAATAAAATAAACAAACTAACTTTTACTGAACTTTTCGTAAAATGCAAAAGAAATATCTGGCGCGTTCTCTGGGCCAGAAGTCTTCTGATGTGGATCAGATGAGATCAGATGAGTCCGTTTTTCAGCTTGTTTTTGGGGAAAGAATTTGATGTTGAATACTACTGTAGAGTCAATTCCAGCAGACAATATTAAACAAAGTAGACTGATACACAATCTTTACTTTGGGACTGGGAACCTGCAGTTAGGGCACCACCCACCACAGCTTATTGGATTCTGATTCTGTGACCAAGCTTGGCACAGACTAGCTAAAGCATTTATTGGATCTAACTGAACAATATAAGCAACAGACAGGTAAATCAAGATAATTTAGCATTTCTGTGCTCCTTTTTTGGAATAGAAATATTTGGCTATTTGTACATTGTATAGGTATGCAGTTTTCAATTTTGAAATTCAGATATTCTTGTTTTTTTGATAAACGTGGCTATCAATAAAGACAGAATTACACTCCGTCTGTATTTGGACTCTTCAACATAAAAGTCCTGAATGAAGACTAAAACAGCTTAAAAAGCAACGACAACCTACTTACAAATACAGTGGAACCTCTACCTACGAACTTGATCCGTTCTGTGACCCAGTTCGTAAGTGGAAAAGTTCGTTTCTCGAGTCAATTTTCCCCATTTAAAATAACGGAAAAGCAATTAATGCGTTCTAACCCACCTCGAAAGTCACCCTTTTTGCACTGATATATGTTTATAAAACTCTCAAATTTGTAAAAAAAAAAAAAAATGTACATGTAGCATTACTAAAAACAGTAACAGTAATAAAAAAGAAATAAAAAGTTTTAAGTGGTTACACATCGCTACCTTGAAGACGTGATGACTGGCTGGAGGAGTAACACAGGCACTGGCTGTATGACGGGAGGTGGTGGTGGGTGGAATAACGGAGAGGCGGGTGAATGTGGGGAGACGAAGCGTAGATACGGCTTAACTTAGCACGAACTTCGATGTCTGCTATTTACACTAATGCGAAATTGCTAAAGCTACAATTTGTTAATCTTAAAAGCTCACTCAAATCTGGGCGCGCTGGGAGACTCGTCTATTGGGGTCAGGGGCCATTTCCAGCCGCCGGCTCGGGTTCGTTTCTAGAGTCATGGTTCGTTGGTGGAGGCAAAAAATATTCAAATGCCCGGTTCGTATCTTGGAAAGTTCGTTAGTATAGGCGTTCGTTAGTAGAAGTTCTACTGTAAGTGTGGTGAAGCTACAGTTCATTTTGTCAGTTTTATACTTTGAATTAGAGCACCTCAATGAGCCTCCAGTGAACTCATGAGTATTCTGTGCCCTAAGTGGCACAGTGTATGCACAAGTTAGTGAGAGAAGCTGTTCTGGGAGCCAAAGCACAGCCTCTGGATTTTGAAGTGGGTGTTGGACATGGGTTTTCTGAAGGACCCCAACAGCCCAAACCCCTCCACTCAATATTCGCTAAATATTTTGGCCAAGGCTGCAAAGCCCTAAAAATTATATTCTTTTCTGTTTTGCGATTCACTTTTAATACTGCATACTGTACATGCTTCTGTGTCCAACAATCAAGTGACTTCAAGAGAAACTCTATAAAACACACTGTTTCTGTTGACATGAATTTTGAAATGAAAGCTGAACTGGATACAAATTTAATAGAGACATGAATCTGTATCATACATAATAAAGGAGCACATGAGATTATATCCACACCAACTGTGTGTGACTCTCCAGGCAACAGGAATTCCCTTAAAAAACAAAGCAGATTTTTAAAGGATAAAGAAAACAACTGTTGTTCGCTATGGGCAATGTTTTGAAAGTTAATCCCACCAAAACCAGAAGAAATCAGAGATTAACGAAATGTGGTATATATTTTTAGCCTGCATTTAATATCAGTCTGAAGCTCTAAAAAGGATAAACACACAAACAATATCACAAGCTCCAGGAAAAAAAAAAAAGAGGTAATTATACCACTGTGTTTACACATGACTGTTCTTACAATACAATGCCTCAAGTTATGACGGTTACTTGGTTCCTGATCGTCTTAAAAGGGCGGTACATCACAACATAACACAAGCTATAAAGAATGTTCCTGACTGGGAGTGGGACTTGAAGAAGACTGACAGCACACTCACAGAATAAAGCACATATTTCTGCACATGTACCTGTTCTCCTGGCTCTCCTAGGCAAGGGCAACTTCCCAGCATTACAGATGGTTATTTTGTTTTTTAAATAGCTTAAATCATTGGTAATTATTCACTGTGTAAAACTAAAAGCCGTGTTCGCACCAACTATTTTGTGTTCTCATAGCTGTAAATATTCCACACACTGCGCAAATCTCTGAAACAACTCCCACTGTATTCACCCATGCATGTGTGAAAGAGGTATTAGAGAAGTGAGAAATTATGTAATTTTTCAAATTAGTGCTTATTTACTTCCTTTAATTAGTTGTATCAAAAGCCTCTTACCTGTAGTAGGACTCTGACATCATCTTTAGGACAGTTATCTAGTCGAGTTACTCTGTATTCCAACCATTGTTGGACCACCGCTCTCTGTTTAGCTGACTCCCCCAACAGCTCTTTCCTTTTGGCTTCACGGACCAGGTGGGATGCTATTGTCACCAGACCAACCAGAGCCGGGCCATTGTTGTTCTGGAGCACAGGGACCTAAAAACAATTAATAACAGTAAAAGCTAATCAGTGTCAAAGTTCTTGTTACCTTTCTTTGAAGCAGAAAATAAAACTGTTGTACATTGTTT